>NW_015387559.1:379409-419908 GCF_001527695.2 Protobothrops mucrosquamatus
TGGTCCAGAAGTGACCCAACAAAAGCTACTGTAAGAAAAACATGTCATGTTCTTATACTCCAATTAAAAAATCCCTATGTATGCAGTTTCTATAGTAAAAGTTCAGGCGGTGAATTGCAAGATACAAGTAATGACTGTAATGTATTGAGCAATGGATGTGTTTGTGTAAATCAGCCCATTGTTTCTTTTAATAAAATGCAGAAACCTCTCTGTAATTCTCTGCAAAAAAAATTTAAAAACTTTATTGACTATAAAATGGATCTTTCCTTTAGAAAATTATTTACACAGATACAGATACACACAGAGAGAGTTCTTTTTAATTATAATAAAGCATCCAGAAATGTAAGAATTTTCTAGTTTTTTAAAAATTTTACATTGCAAAAATAAACAACTCATTAGAGTCAGAAGCCAATTTTAGACTGATATATTTTTCCTCAGAGAAAAATATTTATTTACAGACTGCACTAATGACAAGTACAGATAGTCCTTGTAGGTTTTCAGAGGAAGAAGAAATTTCCTGCTTTTTAGTTACTTGGCACCAAATCTGAACATTTAAACTATTTTTTGTCTCTATAAAGCTCATCTTGCTTAAGAGAGGCCGAACAGAACATTGATTGGGAATTACAGAATTAAAAACATGCCGTCTGCATTTCAACTTCAAAGATAAGTTTGCTGGTATATAAAAATATTTGTAATATTATGAGATTTGTACTGTTGAGCTTTTTTTTCTTTTTTGCTGCTCAAAATGTTAAAAGTACTTTTAGAGTGCTAATATGCAGAAACTGATTTCATGGCATTAACAAGACATTTTAGCATAGTAACCATAAATGTCACCATTGCTTCCTAATTTACAGTACTATGTTAATATTACAGAGTTTCTATATCAACATCATGGGTTACATCGGATTGTAGATATGACCAACATTACAATTGGCTTTGCTGTACAGTATTACATTTTTATTGCATGACACATTGAAGGCTCTACACTACCATATGTGAGATGCCTACTTGCTTACACCGGGGTCCTTTTTCAGACTTCTTCCTATTGAAGGTTGACAGGGAAGGAGACGGGTCAGCAGAAATTAAGGAACAGAGAAAGGTATAGGAAATACCACAACACCCTCCCACAAACACAGCTACAGTTTTATCATTTGAGATACAACAGTTTCTGCAAAAGTTCTATTGCTTAGCATGCTGGCAGAGTCTTTGAAACCACCAGAGGCCAACTCTAAAGTTCAACACAGGGAAGAGCAGCACAGCACAAGCCTCTTTGTAATTCTAAAGTGGTCTTCTTTGATTAAAGGTAAAGGTTATTACATTGGACATTGGAAGCTGTGATACGGCCCTCTAATGGTTTCCTAATGCTTCACAGATCATTACGTAAAGAAGAGTCTCCTTATTCTTATTATTCTAAACTTTGATATCCTGTTAAATAGCAGAAGTAAGAGAAAGAAAGACTATCCACATGAACTCTAGCAATTGGTAAATTTATGAACTTCAGAAAACCCACCTATCATGTTTAAACTAGGAAGGAAGCACTGAAATAATAATTCTATTATTAGGACCACAAACCATCAACCGCATGAGATATTTCTTCATACACTGCAGCCGTCCTTTGCTCCAATAAGACAATCAACATAAATAATCTGAGCCCTTGCATGTAGTCTTTCCTGGGCTTGATTAAATAAATAGGAAGAAGGGGAAAAAAACACAACAAGGTCTGCCCTTGATTGTAACTGGACATAGAGCTGGTCTTTGGGCAAGTCATCTCATTTGGAGAGACAGTTCATAATGTTTGTGCCATTTGGTTGTAGGTCTTCTTGTTTTATACTGTATTCATTGAGTTCTCAGTGCTGTCAATGAATGTTGCAGTTTCCAGCCAGCATATTGCACAATCTGACACTGATTAGGACTCAGGGAAGTGGCTGAGTTAAAATCACCCAGCTGGCTTGCAGGTCAAGGGAGGACTAGAACCTGATCCTAGTCCAGCAGTGTAATCACTAAACCATTCTGGCTCTCTCATTTTGAGAGCCACTGTGATGTAGCAGTTAAGATGTGTCAGCCCTGCAAGGTAGACCAGACCAAGTAATAGGTATCACGTGTGCCTAAAACTACCTTAAGATTGGCTACACAGGCAGTCCTCGACTTACGACCAGAATTGAACCCAAAGTTTCTGTTACTAAGTGAGCTTTGCCCCATTTTATGACCTTTCTTGCCACAGTTGTTAAGTGAATCAATGCAGTTGATAAGTTAGAAACATAGTTGTTAAGTGAATCTGGCTTCCCTATTGACTCTGCTTGTCAATGGGGTCACAAAAGGGGATCACATGACCCTGGGACATTGCAACCATCATTAATATGAGTCAGTGGCCAAGAGACTGAATTTTGATCGCGTGACCCTAAGTGTGAAAAACGGTCATGAGTCACTAAATGAACTGTTGTAAATTGAGGACTACCTGTGGTAATGGAATCTTGGAAGCCAGAATGTGCTTCTCCTCCTGTCTCTTTTACCTTTATGTCCATTTGTGTCAGATCTATCTGAGATATTTGTGGACTTCTCCTGCCTCATCTGGACTGCTGCAGTATAGTACAGTACAGTATTTATCTGCTTATTGCCTTAGTAATGGATCTTCTCTCTCCCTCAAGCTCATCTTCTTTACTCTCTACATCATGAGAGAAGCCAAGAATCCTTCTCTGGGTGATTTTAGAATGGTCTTTTCTGAACCCTAAACTGGTATTATTATAAAGGGGGAAAGGGAAAATGGAGTAAAATGTACATTGTCCTCCTTAGTTTTATGAAAAGTAAAAAGAAAGGGAAAGGGAGGAGAGGAGAAGTATTTTCAGATTTGCAAACTTATTTACTGTAACCTTACAATAAGGATAGTGTTAGTACTCATGGTTTGTGCTTCTTGCCTTCTTGGACTACCTTGCAGGGCTGACAGATATAAATTTCGCTATTAATAATCACTTCTCCCCACCATCAGTTATTTGCAATTCCCACTGAATTATATGCAATCATATGCTCAGAAAACTTTCTGCTTATCCCTACCTTTTTTTTAAAAGTGAGAATGGGGTAAAGCTATTAATAATAATTTACACATCATCAATCACTCATCTCTCAAACACATCCTGCTAAGCTTCAAGAGAAAAACAGAAGAGGATATATAGGACATTTCCTAAACTTTGGTAGAAAATCCCAGCAAGCTCATTGGAAGTCCAACCCATTCCATCTCAAAGCCCAATTTTCTACCCTGTATTTGCCTTCTAATCCTTACGCTCTCCTCTCTGAGGTTTGGCTTCTTTGCTTCACTACTTACAGCAATTTCTCTTGGAAGCAGCCAAAGGGTAATGTATTGCGGCTGCAAGCAATTTTCCAACAGAATCCTGCCACTGCCAAATAAATGTCGTATTTCAAAGAGCATTTGCCAGAGTTCTAACAGAGAGATATTGTCGATGCTTTTTTTTTTTTCTGGCCATACCTCAGATCTCTAGCTGTTTCAAGGGGGTGATCACCTTGCTGGTTTGATAAAATCCAAGAATTCAACAATAATTATTATGCTGGCAGGGTGCAATGCAGCAAACAGTTAGGTGGCAGGTATTTAAATGCTGCCTGTCCAAAACAGTAGGGTCTACTCATTTGTGGCAACTGAATATTTTTAATAATCATGAGCCTTGTCATAGGCTATGAAAAGCAAATTTAATTGCCGTACTCTTCCACAATGCCTATCGGGAGGAAAAAAAAGCAAGTTGAAAATTTCTGGTTATCTCACCCCCTTTTCATTGATGTTGGCTTGTTAGCTAATGACCCTTTTTGAGGTAAGAAGCAATTAGCTATGCAATCATGACCAGCAAAAGCTAGGTGTTTACAACTGTTTTTGACCCATTTAACACAGATTAGTCTAGGAGAAAAGAAATCTAATGATTCATTTAAATTCATAAAAGCAGTAAAAATGCTCGGCAGTTTGGTAACAATAAATACATAAAATATACGTTGAATCAAAACCTCCCTTCTTGAAACAAACCTAGCCATTCTAACTGTAGATATTGTAATGCATATCGTCTATTCTGAATAGATTTCTAACTATTTTCTACTAAAAACAATCTAGCAATAAAACGGTGATTGTTCAGTTTTAACGAGCCTGTAATTCAATATACTAGGCCAAATTAGGATCTTTCATTAAGGAGTAGGACAGGTTTTACAATCCAGTAAAAAAGATATGCTTGTTTATTCTGCAATGAGATACTATATGTCCAAAGGCCCCCAGCCAAGTAAGTCTGCCCAGTCACTAAACCAGGGAAAAAAGACAGTATCAGATTTGAGAGTATTCAGATTCCTAGCAGGTGTATAATTCCTATTGATTTTAAAGGATTTTAGGCATTAAAACTCTCTATAGTTCTCACTGAAAATCTAACTAAGAAAGAACTAAGTTAATTAAAATCAGTTATACAGATTAGCCAGTGGCAGGCTTGGAACAAAATCAACATGCGAGACTTATTTGAGGGTTTAGATGTTAGATTTCAATACTGGTCATCCAAATTCAACTTGGAGGTTGCCAGGTAACTTTGACCTGCCTTTTTCTCTCCAGCCATCATAATGTTGATAATAACTTTTCCACTAAGCCCACCAAGAAAACCTGTGGAGATGTCTGGGAACAGCTTTCAAAGCAATGCTTGAACCTTGCCAAGGATATGGCTGCTTTAATTCTTCAGAGTGGAGTATTTCGTTCAGGCTAACACACTTAGCAAAGCACCTCTTCCAAATGCACAGCCTCAGAACAGAGACTTCTATCAAGTGGTTCTTTCCCTGACATGATTTAGTACTCTACATACATTCCCCTAATATTCTCCATCAGAGGGCTCCAACCTTTCTCAGTTGGTGGACCGGAGGGAAAGGGAGGGGGAAGCATTTTACATGCGCACACACACAAATGGGGTCGCGAGCACATATGATGCAAACGGGACAGTGCTAGAGCCTGCGTGACACGCGCTAGCACTGCCCTGTTTTCGCGCTGTGCAGCACCCCATTTAGATAGCAGCAGCGTCCCATTTTCACCACACAGTGCCCCGTTTGCATAGCAGCAGCAGTGCTAGTGTGAGTGGGGTTTAGTGCGAGCATACACGTATGCACATTGGTCAGCCTGTTCCACGGCTCGGTGCCCAGCAGGCCACAGCCTGGTGGTGGGCGCAGACCGCAAGTTGGGGACCCCTGTTCTCCATCATCTGATGCATTTTCTTTAACATAACATTTTATATACTTTTTAAAATTGGAAAATAAATTGGACAGTTCTGAAAAGTATGGATTTAAGAATGTAAATTCTTTTTTTATATGTACACTATGTAGAATCCCCCTGTGAGAGAGAAGGATGGTTTTTAAATGTGAAATTAATTAATTAATTAATTAATTTCAATTCTTGTATAGATTTGGGAAGTAAATTAACAAAAGTTATTAATTGATAAATGTATCATCACTACTAAAACTTGAACTATGTTTAATACTACACCTAGATTTTGATGTACAATTTCAATCACAGCTTAAGGTAACTTTCAGGAATTCATTAGAGTGCTCTGCCAATTGTAAGGTAGATTATTGAATTACATGTACAGCAACAAATAAAAGTATTTTTGATGTGATTTTTTTTAAAAAAAATTCCCAATGCGAATAAGGTGTATTTCAACTGAGATCTGTTTGTAACCAATAAATAACACAAAGCATGGTGAATAAGTAGTACCTAGGAACCTATATATCTGGATTTATTTTCAATATCAATATTAAATCACAAGAAACTGCCATTTCAAAACTATATCAGTTTGAAAACCATTATGGTCATCAAAGCACCAGAAGAGAAAATGTTTTTGGCATTTTGAAGGCTGCAGCTTGCAGAGAAAGTTTATTCCGTACAAATTCTAGAGAGGAACAAAAGTGAAAGGGGAAATAGAAAATTCCACAGAGTGTTTCATTAGCTACCTATGACTGGTTGAATATAGCCAGTAACAAGGCAATTTTAAAATTTCAAGAGAAAGCACTAGTAGGTATAGTGCAATAAAAACATATATAACAAATCAAATCAATTAACCATCATTAGAGTTGGTTTTATATTAATGATGCAACTGAGAAAGATCTCAAACTTTTTAATAAAGTTTTCTGGCTGGTTCCTTCCCATTATTCTAGAAAACTTGATTTGCAAGAGTGGAATCCTTCCTTCCTTCCTCCCTCCCTCCCTCCCTCCCTCATATGTATCAGTGGCCTCAGTAATAAGACAATGGGCTTTCCCCACTTTTTTAAGACTTAAAAGCTCAAAGAACACCTGCAAATAATTTTTAGCTGTTCCTGTTCCACAGTGTGCAGCAACATAATCAGGCTTTCATTATCACTCTATAATATGAAAGAGCCTTGATTAGTTGCATGCTCAAGGGAATTCCAAGCCCACAGACTTGCCTAAACTATTGTAATCGTGCCAGTTTATGAAGCTACTTCAGTCACCAACAGCATATTGGGGAATCTACTAAGAGGCAGCTGGACTTGGAAAGGATATATGAATCTGACCTAGTTTGGTCCCATTTGGAGTACTGTGTCCATTTCAAAAAAACAATATAAATTGGTGCAAATTCAGGCAAGGATTACTATGATGGTAAAACTAAAATTCTATGAGGCATGGTGAAAGGATATGGGTATATTTAACCTAAAAAGATGACTATGATATAGGGGCTTGGATATAATTATTGGACTGTTTGGTATAGTGGTTAAGATATCAGGGTAGAAACTGGGAGATCAAAAGTTCTAATTGTGCCTTAGGCACAAATCCAGCTGGATAACTTTGGGCCAACAACTTTCTTTCAGCCCTAAGAAGAAGACAATAGCAAACCACTTCTCAAAAATCTTGACAAAAAAACTGCCTGGCAGTCACAGGAGTAAAAAAACAAAAACAAAAATCTTGAGTCAAAAGTACACAGATATAACTAAAAGACTTCTTCAATATGAAAAATATTAATATAGCTCCAACAATTCAGGAGACTGTAGAACTGAAGTTATCAGCAATTTATGAATGAATTTTTTGTTGGCATAGACTACCTATATAAGGAAAGGTGGTTATTCTTCATTTCATTTTCTTTGTAAACCCTTTATATATTACATATATTTGTAACCATATGATTTAATGTTTTTGATCTTGTCTTTTGTTCAGTTCCAACTTTATTTTTCTTGGGCTAATGATCCCAAATAAAGTTGAGTATTGTTGATTTTTATTTTTATTTTTGGTATTCCATTAGTAAATGCCCCATAACCCCTCAAACCCTTCTATAAAATTTGAAATAATTAAAGCAACTGAGCTATAGTTTATTAATTCTAAAATGCATCACAAAGGCAATATTGATGGCAAACACACCGTCCTGTGAAATGTTACTATGCCAGCCCAGTTTTTATTTGGAGCGCCTTGTCTAACATCAGTGCCTTGCACATTAAAAAAAAATATCTACAGCTTAGTGAAAGGCATCTGAATGTAGAAACAAATATAATTTTGAAATATTCTCCATGTGTAGAATGAGGCACTACAAAAAAGAGAAATTTGTGGCTCTGCAAAAGTTGGAAATCCACAGCACTTAGTATCCTTCATCACTAGCCAAAGATTGCAGGGCTGCAATGATTTATAATTCCTCAACATCTGGAGGAGCACAGATTCGCTGACTATCCTACATTCACAGGTTCGCTAACTATCCTACATTCACTTAAAATATTCACAAGGAACCTAGATACCTGTGTGTGAATCCCTATAGAAAAGTATGCTCTGGCACAGTTTTAATGGATTAAAAACCTAGTATCCATTCAAGGATAATGTTTTTAGGATCTTATAAATATTCGTCCATAATAAGTGCCTCATTGGATTCTTCACTATCACAGATGTTGGACTGACATCACAATTCTGAATGAATGTGCAATGTAACAAATGAATATGTAATGGTTAAATGAAATAAATTGATTTCAAAATTTGTTCTTTTTAAGCAAATAAAGAAACTAAGAAAAACATTTCTTAGGTTAGAATCACTGCATTTTTGGAATTAGAATGAAGAGCTATCAACCTCTCTTACTAAAAAAACCCCATGAAAAACAATAATCACACACTAAAGCTAAAACAAATGTTTGTCTTTGGACATTAAAATTGCTCAAGTTCTCATGAATCTGATACCAAGTATATAAAGATGAGAGAATGACAAAAATATACAACTTATAACAGCAATTTACTATTCTTCTGACTCAAATCCAGGAAGCCCCCACTGGCAGTTGCACAACATTTGCCCAACAACTTTAACATTAATTCTCAATGGAAAGCCAAATGGGTAACTGAACTCCCAGTTATAGGAAAACATATAAGTGACACACACCCCAAAGGTGCCAGACTTTGAACTACATCAGCAATGAACAATCCTGAATAGAATCCATGCCTTATATGGTATCTGCTGGGACTCTCTGTATAAATGGAGCATAGTATCCTCCCCTCACTATGACTGTGGGGTCCCATGTCAAACTGTAGATTACATTGTGACTGGCTGTAAACTGAGTGCATATATAGCGGTCCAGTATCTGATTTTTTTTAAAATATAAGCAATGCTGAGCTTCAATGGTTAGATGACCTAGACATTGGTATTTGAACATAGATCTTTTTAACATTTATATTTTATTGGGTTCTATTAATCTAGTTGAAATGTTAATTTATATTGCTAGTTCATGTATGATATGCCGTATGTTAAATAAATAAATAAAATCTACTCTTCTGAATCCTGGTGATTGTCTTGTTTGTATTTAAAGGTTGCAGACATCTTCATAAGTAAGGAATTGAAGCAGGAAAGAAAAGTGAACATAAGTTTTTTGGAGTCTTGGGACATTGGCTGTTGATTCATTTGCTATCTATATTCATGCAAATGGTCTTTCCTGTTAGTTATATCTAATTGAACAAAAACAGAAATGTAAGCAAAATGAAGATGTTTGGCTTTGTGAAAAACCACATGAAATCTCTCTCTCTTTTTTTTTGTTTCTCTTGGCTCCCTCAAGGTTAATTCAGTTATTCTGAGCAAGATTTACAGAAAAAATGAGGTACAAAAGAAATGAATGGATATACTATTTCTTATTTCCATCAATAGCAAAAAGGAGACTTGTAATCGATTCACTGGCATCTCACATTACAGAGACCCAAGCTATGATTTGATAAGGATCTTCTAGACAATATGACTACTCTTACATATGTTGTTGGTATCTCAAAAACAATGTTCTAATTAGATCATGAAAACAAATTGCAGCAATTTGTTCGATTGATTTCTAGCCCACCTTTTCTCCAAGGGATCATGACAGCTTCCTTCATTTTATCTCTTCAATAACAAACCTATAAAGTAAGCTGGGTTGAGTGAGAATGACAGGCCCAATTAGTTGCTGTTTCAATCCATTATTTTAAATCCATTATTTGATAAATCACTTTAGAAATATTTGAAAACAAGTAAATAATGGAGGACTACTTTCTAAAATGGAAGATGAAGAAAACTTTAAAGATAGCTACTATAAGAAATCTTAAAATACTGTCACTATCTGAGAGGCCCAGAGGTCCATAAGTTGCATATTTGCTCTGTTAAGATCAGAAACGATATTCTATTCTGAAGTCATTTTTAAGGCCTAAGAAAATGTGTGATTATTCTTATACCCACAGGGTGTTTTTTTAATATTCTGAACTGTTCAGGTTGCTGAAACTACTTTATACATTGAAATGTATAAATGTCAGCTTATATTGGCAAATCAAGTAGGTTTTACTGACATTCAAAAATTAAACAGAGTATATACAAGGAAGGTGAGCAGTTATGTTGTAATCAGTAAACAGAATTCCATATCTTCTATAGTACGTTTTGGTTCCTTTTGTAAAAATAGAAAATTAATAAAATATTTTTTAAAAAGAGAGAGGTAGAGGTAGAGAGACGTTTGCTGTTTATCATATATCCTCATAATGTTTCATCAAGCATAGATGTTCAAGGGAAAATAGATAATGAATTCTGTTAAGTTTTTCATGGATTTTTAAGGATTCTGAATCTTATAGTGGTCATTTTGCCATGTTAATATACAATTCACTGTAATAGCTGTAATTAATAATCCGATAGCATACTATTTTTATGTAACATAAAACCAATACTTGGTTTATGACTGCTGTGGTTACACCCTCAACAACATCCTTCAGTCTACTGAGTGGAGGAAGCAGTTATATTTAATAAGCACCTTGTAAGTAACTACAGTTAGCTGTATTACATGTCTAATATTAGAGATAATTATGATATTATTTCAAGTAGTGAAATTTGGTTGGTATATTTTAGGATCCCCTGTAACTGAACTTATTCTATTTTGATTTTGCCCTGGTTGCTGTTAAACCTATCACAGATTTGGCACATTTGTATAGTGAGTCAGTACTGCATTATTTTAGATAATTTAAAGATAATATGATAGTGATTTTTTGCACATTTGACTGGAGCTATGAGTAAGTCTTTGCACAGTTAACTGGAGCAAGTAAGTCTACAATTTTCATAAGTGTCAACCATAAGTAATGTGAAATTTTTAACTTGACCTATAGATTCATTTATTGTAAAATCAAACTTGAAATATCGCCTTAAAAGACTTTTATGTACAGTGAAAATGAAATTGGCTCCAGTTTATAATAAGCAACTTCATGCATAACTTTAGTCAAAAGAACCAAAGGATTTTTTTTTATCATAGGCCACCCTCTAAAACAGTCCTTTCAAACATAATTTGTGTGAAAATGATTTCATATATACAAAGATCAGACCAATTATTAGCACGGACACAGTAATGAGCTAGTTTTCAAATTGCATAGAATTCTTCTCTGCTAAACCATAATGGCATGGGAGGGAAAAAAAGCATTGCTGGTGAATGGTATGGAATGCAATATATTGCTGGCATAGCTCGATCTGCAGTTAATCTTTTAGCAGCAGCACCCTCAATTTCCTTTTTATTCCCTACTAGCTGTACCCGACCACGCGTTGCTGTGGCTCAGTTTTTACGTCCAACAGATGGAGCTGTTTTTCAAAAAAGGCATGTTTTTACCTGTCACAGGTGTGACATCTATATAATATAGGTATATAAAAACACGCGCGTATTCAAATGCAACATTGTGTCAAAATTTCAAAGCAATCGGTGAAGAACTTTCATTGATTTAAGATTTTGAACAAACGAACATTTACATTTTTATTTATATAGATTGACTGAAGATCTATACCTTACAAAGTTCATTTTGGGTTTTAGCAAGCTCATAAGTTTTGTTATTTTTAGCTAAGTCTCATAATTATATTACAATGCTGTTTCTATTTTGAGTAAAGATTTTATACCTAATATGTAATTATTAGGAATAAACTATTTTCTTAAACTTAAAAATCAGAATGATGTGGGAGTACCCCTTAAAAGTTCCTGCATTTGTGATGTCTTTCATTTTATATAGCAATTGAAGTTTAATGATAGCAACTTCTGATGCTCCAATAGGGAATTCAGCTATTGGAGGTAACTCTCCCCCTCCCTGAATACACTCCTAGAATTCTATCTTAAATGCATTCCCTATTGACTGAAGCTCTATACCTTACTAAGTGCTTTGATTTAGCTTCCATCAATTCTTCCATTTAACACAAAGATCTGTAAAGACATAGGAAATGAAAAGTCTTTCAAAAGATCTCTGAACTGAGAAGTTTCCAAACCTGAACTGCTATGCTAAAGGACATCAATGGACAATAATAGAAACAGGAACAGGCAGGCAACCATATCCCATATATCTCTTCCCCTGAAAAAAAACAACCCCCCATACGGTAAAAACACCACTACTCCAGGGAAGTGATGATGGGGTTTGCATCAAGGAAGTTATAAGTACATCCATGACAGAGCGTGTACTCTCCTTGTTTGAAAGAAATGGTAGTGCACCCACCCACAAAATCCACTTCAAGAAGCTCAATTCAATTATACTAAACAATTATCAATCTGTTGTCAACCTCCTTTATTGTGGAGAAAGTGAATGAGTTGCAACTCCAAAGCACTCCAAAGAAAGTAGATTATATGGACCTATGTCAGTCTGGTTTCAGACCCAGGGCATGGAGATGGCACTGGTTGCACATTGATTTTTGGTGGGATTGGGATAGAGATAGTACCACCATCCTGGTCCTTCTTGATCTCTCTGTGACTTTTGATATTATCAATCATAGTTTCTTTCTGGGTCATCTCTGAAGGTTAGGAGTTGGAGATCCTATATTACAGTGAATCTTTTTCCCCCCCTGAAGGGATACTTCCAGTGATAAATAGGGCATACTACAGGGCTCAACAGTATCTCTGCACCTGTTCAACATTGACATAAAAATGATGAGGGAGATCACCTGCTGGCACCTGTTGGATAATAGGCTGACTATATTCATCTTATATTTTAATCCCTGGCTAATTAAGTAATGTTGTCAAAGTGCTTTCCAGATGCTGGTGGCTCTCCGAGTTTGGATGCTAAAAACAGGTTGAGATTCAATTTTACCAACACAAAGCAGCTTTTTCTTCAAGTATCTGTCAATTCCAGTGAGTTCAATGAAAAATCTTAATTAGGTTCTATTCTTCTGGGCGGATCTGGTTCAAAGAGCAGGTAGCAACTGTGGCCAAGATAGCCTTAGTACAGAGGTCTGTTTTATACACCAATGTAAACTTTCCTGGAATGGGAGGTATTATTCACTGTTGAACATCCCTTAGTAATTTCTCACTGCAATGTGCTCCACATGGGGATATCTTTGACAAGCACTCCACAGTTATATCTGGTCCAGACTGCAGTAGCTCAGGGGGTGAAAGATATATTTTGATGCACTCATGTAACAACTGAAACCCAGGTTTTGAGAAGTACAGTAATTTCAAATAGTTGGTTATTTTTTTTAAAATTCAGCTAGTCTAACTAACTTGCTGTGTTCTTATATATGTACATATGCATTATGTAAAGAGATGAAAGAAATCTATTTTCAATAATAAAATGATTTCTATCTGTAAATCTCTCATTCTTAAAATCATCTATTACCTCCCTTTTCATATTGAACAAATTCATTTTCATACTTAAAAGGTAAGTTTGTGTGTTGGAAGAAGAAAAAGAAAGATGCCAGCACATCATTTTAAAAAAAATAAAAAAAAATTTTATACTGCCCTTCTAAATCAAGCTTTCTGAAAGTGTCAAGATCTAGTTGTAGGTTTTACAATGTACAAATTTTGAATAATCATTAAAATACTCAACAAAATAAATGTAATAATTAAAATACAAAATAAACAATAAAAAGCAGCCAAGATAATTAAAAAGCTTATGTGCAAAATTAATGTTAATTTTCAGATTTAGAGGATTATCAGGAATACCCCAAAGGATATTCGCTCTCTCTACCTCTCTCTCTCTACCTCTACCTCTCTCTTTTTAAAAAATATTTTATTAATTTTCTATTTTTACAATCATGTGCCTAATAGACAATGTGATGAGTGAGTCCGCTAGTGATTCCATGGTACATGTAAGCTTCTTCAAACTAAATCCAGTATTACACCCTCGAGTACATCCTCTCTTCTTCTGGAAATAAACATTTTTTCCACACTAAGCAAATACAATTCTTATTGTTGTTAGTAAATATACAATTGCCTATCAACATTTGTTACATTTTTCTAATAGAATATTAGAATATCTTTTCTAACCAGGACTTTAAGGAATTATTTTAGGTTAGATGAAGACTAAGCCACAGCCTATTTCTCTATGAAGATTCTCTTGATTAGAGCACTAAAAAACAGAACAAGCAATCTGATTGGATATGTCAATACAACAGTTGTTCAAGAGTTATTTTAGTCATAAGAGACAAGCTGTTAAAGTTAGAAAAGAAGAATCAATTCCAGGATTAAAAAAACTCTTCCAGAGATTATCTTTCTCTTTGTTTTTAATAAAATTTTCTTGATGCTTTTCCCCCTGCTAAATCAGTTGTGCGGCCACATAAATGTTTTAAATAAATAAATAAGTAAATAATTCAAATCTCAGTGTCCTCTATAAATTGCCTGACATTTGCTGAATCCTTTAAGAATAGTTGTGGTAGGAAAAACTGTGACAATGATTAAGAATTGTGTTGAAAAACTGACCCTTCTTGTAGAAAAATGAAATCTGCATTCCCAATACTTTAAAAGCTACTATATGGGATATTGGATATTAATAATAATAATGTGCTGGACCAGTATAACTCTGGCCAGAGAATATATTAGCTTGAGAACTGTATGTTAGAATGTTTGGCATTTAAAGGGTTAAGCGCTGTCTCCTTAAGAGATGACTTATGGGAGGAGCTTAAAAGTTTATGACTCTTCTTCCTGGCTTTGTGCCATTGCATCCTTTTCCCTTCATGAATGCTAGCCATTTGGTGGCTGGGCTAAGATCTACAACATGTAAGGTTACGCAGCAGAGGAGAAATCCACTGTCAATTTACCTGTGAAATGAGTTATATTGCTGTCTATATTCTGGATGAACTTCTGCATAAACCGTGAGTGGATGTAGGGTTTCCTGCCTGAGCAGGGGGATGGACTCGATGACCTCCAAGGTCATCGGGACGCCTTGCGCACAGTCACTCATGCCCTTGTCACCTCCCGCCTGGACTACTGTAACGCTCTCTACATGGGGCTTCCCTTGAGGAGCACTCGGAGGCTTCAGTTAGTCCAGAATGCAGCAGCGCGGGCGGTGTTGGGAGGGACTCGTCGCTCCCATGTAACGCCGCTGCTGCGCGAGCTGCACTGGCTGCCGGTNGGCAGGACTGGCCTAAGTATTACTTTTAATTAGTTTTCTATTGGTTTTAAAGGATACTAATTGGCCTATTGCAATATTTTATTTTAATTGATTTTAAAATGTGGTATGTTTTTTGTATTTGTTTACTTGTTTTTAACGGGCTGTAAGCCGCCCTGAGTCCGCAAGGAGAAGGGCGGGGTAGAAATCCAATAAAATCAAAATCAAATCAAGGTCCCTTCCAACTTTATTATTATAACAACAACGACGACAACAACAACAACAACAATAATAATACAGTTGGAAGGGACCTTGGAGGTCATCTAGTCCAACTCCCTGCTCAGGCAGGAAACCCTATACCATTTCAGACAAATGACTGTCCAGTCTCTTCTTAAAAACTTCCAGTGTTGGAGCATTCACAGCTTCTGGAGGCAGGTTATTCCACTGGTTAATTGTTCTAACTGTCAGGAAATTTCTCCTTAGTTCTAGGTTGCTTCTCTCCTTGATTAGTTTCCATCCGTTGCTGCTTGTCCTGCCTTCAGGTGCTTTGGAGAATAGCTTAACTCCCTCTTCTTTGTGGTAACCCCTGAGATATTGGCACACTGCTATCATGTCACCCCTTGTCCTTCTCTTCATTAAACTAGACATACCCAATTCCAGCAACCGTTCCTTATATGTTTTAGCCTCCAGTCCCCTAATCATCTTTGTGGCTCTTCTCTGCACTCTTTCTAGAGTCTCAACATCTTTTTTACATCATGGTGACCAAAACTGAATGCAGTATTCCAAGTGTGGCCTTACCAAGGCATTGTAAAGTGGTATTAACACTTTACATGATCTTGATTCTATCCCTTTGTTAATGCAGCTTAGCACACTGCTGGCTCATATTTATGTGATTGTCCACTAAGACTCCAAGATCCCTCTCACAGTTACTACTATTGAGGAAGATACCACCTATACCAGTGATGGCAAACCTTTTAGAGACCCAGTGCCGAAACTGCAAGCCAAAACCCACTTAGCTTGGCAAATCTTTTAGAGACCCCAGACTGGGTGGGCGAGGCCAGGGTGGTGGGGGCCAGTCCCTCACTATCTCTGGGGCACAGCACACGTGCCCACAGAGAGGGCTCTGAGTGCCCCCTCTGGCACACGTGCATAGGTTCGCCACCACTGACCTATACTATACCTGTGCATTTGGTTTTTCTTGCATAAATGTAGAACCTTACTTTTTTCACCATTGAATTTTATTTTGTTAGATAGCGCCCAATGTTCAAGTCTATCAAGATCCTTCTGTATCTTAAGCCTATCTTCTGGAGTGTTGGCTATTTTCGCCAGATTGGTGTTGCGTCTGCAAATTTGATGAGTTCCCCATCTATCTCCTCTTCCAAATCATTGATGAAGATGTTGATAAGCACTGGGCCCAGAACAGAACCTTGGGGCACCCCACTACACACTTCCCTCCATTTAGGACCACACGCTGAATACGGCTGGTCAGCCAGCTACGACTCCATCTGGTGGTGATGCTGTCTAACCCACATTTTTCTATCTTATCAAGTAGTAGTATATCCTGGAGTTTCTTTGCTTGGCAAATGATTCCTAAGTGATAAAGCGGAGATGAATGTAAATCAACAGCACACATATTATAAATGGAAAGAAATGTATATTTCTTTTCCTTGCCCCCTGCAGGCTAAGCACTTCTGGGAAAACCCAAAGAATTCACTAGTGCCACTCAAATCTGTCAGGCAAAATTCAGACAGAATTTGGGAAAATCAGATTAGGAGAAATTTATTCCCTGGATTCCACCCCATTTCTAATTGAAACATTTTGCATGGGACCCAAAAGCAACAGAGCTATTTTTACTTTGATAGAGTACATATGGTGTTTCATGTGCAGAAGGATTCCGCCATGTTATCTTCTATTAGCACGGGGTATGTTTTATGCATGCAAAGGGATATTCTCAGACATTAAGTAAAATTACCCTTCACAGAAACAATTAGGAATACAGAAATATTTTATCCTCATGAATGAATGAATAATCCTATAGTTTAAGTGTGTGTTAGATACTGGCTATGTGAAAGGCAGTGAGTTATATAGAAGACATATATTTTCTACAGGCTACTCAGAAAATTGAGATGGGTTTAATCTTAACAATTAAATAATAATCTTAATTCTTAACCATCAAATAATAAGTTCATAAGCCTCTTGGGTAAGATGTCATTTGGTGTTATCTCTGAAGTAGATAACATTCTACTTTTTATTTAAAATATCATTTATTGAAACAGGCTTTGCAATTAGCAAAAGGATTTCAACGTTAACTTTTACGGTAATAGACAAAAAGTCCAGAAAGCCCACATTTTAAGTCAATCCAAAAATTAAAACTTTGCTAAATTAGATTTATCCCTACATGAATCACCAACAAACCTTTCATTTCCTCTCCCAAGCAATAATCTTGTTAATGGAATCATTAGAAGTGGAGTATGTATAGTATTTCAGTATCAAAAAATGAATTATAATGAAATGTACAAGATAAGATTTGGCAATACTTTATATCTATGAGACAAGGATTTGCTATTTCTTCTGCTCCCTGATTCAATCTGAGAAGAAAGAAAATACAAAGATCATGATTTAGCTGACCAAACTTGGTGTACTGTTTCCCAGTGATCGAGAATTTAGGAAGGTATTTTGTCTCTCAAATGTGTTTCACAACCTAGGTTATAATTCCCTCTTTTCAATACTCAGATTTTGGGACAGGAACAAGATGAATAAATGAAAGACATATTTAGTTCGCCTATCCATCTTCCTAAGATGATCTGAAAAAAACTTCACTTTGAATGTGGCTCACCAATAATTTCTTGTAGTTTGCCAGTGAGTAATAAACTTCATGTTGCTGTAGATTGAGACAGGCAATAAATTTAAAAGATGTATTCATAAGATACTGCATTGAGTTTAACTGATCATAAAATGCGCAGGCTGATACTACAATATATGTTACAGCATAATCTGCATTATTTATAGTTTAATCTACAACCTTAAAGTTTTTGTGTCTGAAAGAATCTAATAATCCAATTCCATATTCACATATACACATTTTACAAGAGAAAAACAAGAACTATTAAAATATGAATTGATTGTGCCTATTTTTTATATATAACTTCGCCAACTGGATCATCTTTTTAAAAAGTTGTTTTTGTAGCTTAGCTCCTTTCCCATGATAAAAAAGTTGTTTCTCTTAGTTTCTAGGCAAATTTATTTTCTTACAGTCAAACATTACATCAAAATGAATATTCAACAAAATGTTCAAGCAGAAAATTAAACCCAACCTTAACAATCCAAGGGCACTTGTAATTTATGGACCATTGGTTGTTGTAATTAATTTTTTAAAAAATGAACTAGAAAATTACTTAATTATGAGAAAAGGAACTAACTGCTTTTCCTAGCTATTTTCCTAATCTATGTAAATTAAAAACATCAGAAACACCATTGATGGGACTGCACAGCCCGACAGTGAAGAAAATCTGCTACTCTTTATCCTTGACATATTCAACTTAAGCACCTATGCACCAATTATATCAAATAGAGCTTTTCTGGGTCCAAAATTGGAGGATATTAGAGATGATCAATTCAATAGCAATAACCTGCCAAACCTAGATTTGCAAATTGTATCCGGTTTTATTAAAATCATATAGCAAAAATGTACTGCTATTATAGGTATTCACAAGTCCACTAACACCGTGTAATATGTTTAAACAAAATATAAGCTGCCCTTTCTACAAAACCTAATTCCAGACTACCATAGTGATGGAGTCAGAAAATAAGAGTGTCAATGCTGCTAATATCGGATGTTTTTGCTTTGGCAACAGATGGAGATGTAGCTATTTTCTTCTTTTCACTTTTAGAGTTAGATGATGCTGGGGAGGAAGGGGATGTGCATGAGAGTTCAGCTAGGCATAATAATACTGAACCTAGCGTGAGAATCAAGGTTGTTGAAATAAGAGATGATAAGAATTGGCGGGCTGGAGAGCTGGAGGGAAAGCCCACGCTTTAAACTAATTGGGGAATGTGATTTATGACTGTTAATTGGAGGAGGGAATTGTGCTTTGATACTATATGCTCAAGGGGGGGGAATTCAGTTTTTGGCTTCGATTATGTTAGTGCCGATGTTATGCTTTTCGAAAAAAGATTCTTTAAGGTAAACAATGCCTCGAAGTTCCTTGAAGAGTTTCATCTGTCAGAACCACGACATTGAGGTTACTAACATGTAACCTTTAGAAAATAAGCCAAAGCCAATTCCTAAGTACTCTATACTAAGATTGCAAATGTACACAGTAACTGAATAAAAATGTGAAAATATGGATCTGGTTGATTTATGAAAAAATATACAATCTGTTTTGCATGTGTGAAGACCACAGCTGTGCTTGGTGACAGAATGAATCATGTTACTGTTTTCTGATACAAAAAGAAAAGGGACACATGACTGGATCTAGGGAGACTGTGGATAATATACGAAGGAACGGAAATTACTTCAAGAGGGAGGAGAGAAAATATACTGAATTTTAATTCAGGTAAGACAGAGGTTTTTTGTGAAAGGAAAAACCAGTTTTTGAAGACACTGGTGACGAAACAGCACTCATCTAGATGTACAATTTTCTTCGGTACTATTTGATGAAGTCTGGAAGGTGACAGTGATAATGAATGTTTTTTATCCACCATGGATAAAGCACCATCTGTGAAGTTATTTTTTTAACTATTAACTTAGTCACAGCCACCCATTTGACAGTAATCTCTTAAACTTGATTAATTTAGCTTTCAAGATAAGTTGAAAGCAACAGCAATTAGAAATACTGCTTAGACAGGACAAGAAAATCTTAATAGGTGATGCTTCTTTTGTGCTATTTATATTGGCATTTTTTTTCTCCTAATATATAGGATCAAGTCATCCAACAGATTGCTTTTATATGTGTGTGTGTGTGTGTGTGTGTGTGTGTGTGTGTGTAAAACCTTTTCTACCTATCAGCTAGACTGGTCAGAACAAGGAGCAATAGTGCAGCTTAAGCCATGGAATCCCTTTCTTGAGCGATTGACCTGTGCCTTACTCATTTATTTAGTCAGCTATTTTCTTGACTTTATGAATATTTCAAAGTGGAATTTCAGCACCGTGGGTTCATCACTATTAACATATTCAATTATTTCTATATTTTTAAAAAGGAATGTTGAATGAAGAGCCATTCATTGCCTTGGAATTTCAGGCTATAAGCAAATACAGAATTAGAAAGTTGGAAGGCAACACTTAAGCCATACAATCACATCAGGGGCTATGCATTAAAGTTAAACAACTACAACAGATGGTTTTCTAGCCTCTGGTGAAAGGGGGAGGGCTGCATCCATGTTGATTTGCTTTTACTACTAGGAAATTTCTTCTAACATTCAGTCACAATCTGCTCTATTATAATTTAAACTAATTTTTCTATATCCCTTTATGAAGAAACAACAGAAAACAAATCTTGATCTCTCTGTGTGAGAGACAGACAGGCAGACAGGCAGACATTCTTTAAGACATATGAAGAGTGCTATTACAGCCCTCCCCCAATCTTCTCAAACAGAACAGTCCCAATAACTTTAATCTCTCTTTGTAAGATTTACTTTCTATTATTATCCTTCTCTAAATCTGTTCCAGTTTGTCTGATTTTTCCCCCAGCACTTTTCAACACGTAGCACAATAAAAGTGGAATCTGATCAACATAATACGTCCTGATCATGGAGTCTAAAATTCTATTTCCCTTTTAGGCCATCACATTCTACTGTTGACTCTTATTCAGTTTGCAATCCACTAGTATCCCAAGATCTGTTTCTGAAGTACTTTTATCAAGTCATATATATTTGATGTTGAATCTGTGCGTTGCTTTTCTGTTCCTAAATGGAACACTTCATTTTTCACATTATTAAATGTGTTATTTCCAACCCATATTTCTAATCTAGCAATATAATTTTGGATTTTATTTCTGCCTTCTAGAATATTTATAAACATTCCTTGCATCACACCATCCAATCATTATTTTTTTTTAAAAAAAATCCTAAAGAATATACGGCCCAGAATAAACTCTGAAGCAATACAGTGTCGTGAGAAAGTATTGAGAAGATATTGTTGAAAATGAGTTTCAAGACAGCTGTGCATTCACTTGATTCTTATATCATTGAGCCTATATGCAAAGGTTGCTAATCAGAATTTCATGGGATATTTTCTTAAATAATTTGTTGGAAGTTGAGATATATTTTTTAAATATGTTTTATTGATTTTTAACATAATCACCTTAATATTTGGTAAACAGCATGTTGTCTGGGTTAGTATTTAAAAAACAATCACTAACAATTAATTTCTATAATTCTATAGTCCATATAATAGCTTTGCTTGATTTTCTCTTCTTCCAATAATATTCTCTTTTGCCAACCTTAAATTAATATACTATAGTTCTTATTATTTGAATAATTATTCCCTGCGTAATGTATATTTAATTGTTCCTATTGCATAGTTGCACATATTTAAAAGTACCTCTTTTTAGATCAGCGGTTCTCAACCTATGGGTCGCGACCCCATTTGGGGTCGATCAACCATTTCACGGGGGTCGCCAAGCAAGGGGTACAAGTGGGCTTGGGCAAGGGGTACAAGTGGGCTTGTTGATTATATACCTGGCTCCCTGCTATGTATCAACAGCCCTGCCTGAGCTGGCTGACGTGATAGCCGGGGTGGCGGTTGGAACCCCCAGACTTATGGTCTTGGGGGATTTCAACCTGCCATCAGTGGGTGAGACGTCGGCGGCAGCTCAGGAGTTCTTGGCTTCCATGACGGCCTNATTATTATTATTATTATTATTATTATTATTATTATTATTATTATTATTATTTTTGTCCGCCATTTTTTTTGTCTGCCATTTTTTTCCCTTTTCCGGCGGGTGCTTTATCTCCCTTGGGCTGGGCCAGCTGATGGTCGGCCTGCTCCGTCTCTGCCGCTTGCCAGCTACGCCTCGGCCGGTGCAGGGGGCAGAGCCACGCATGCGTGGCACTCCCGGCCAGCGAAAGTCCTCGACTTATAACCGGTTGGGTAGTCCTCGACTTACGATCGGTTTAGTCCTCAACTTACGACCGGTTTAGTCCTTGACTTACGACCGGTTGGGGGTCGCAGCATTAAAAAGGTTGAGAACCACTGTTTTAGATGGTTGTTTACATGGATAAAATATTAATATTTGGAATATTTCAATCTTTCTGCCACTTTGCAAAGGTCTCCCTGTCTAAGAATCAACAGAGAACTGATTATTCTAAGCCCACTCATATTCTAATTTTCATATTTCTGAGTTCCACTGATATGGTCAGAATAAGAAATATAGCTTGCTTTTTATCACATTAACTATTAGCTTCTTCTTCCCAGAATCCTTTTCATTTCATTAATTTCTGTCCAAGTGCTTTTTCTTGGAGATTTTATACTCATTTACTAATATTCCAACCCAAACAAAATTGGGGGAATCAATGCTTCCTCTGTTGCACTTCCTTTGGAATTGGTCCCAGACACATCCGGTCAGATGTATTAAAGTGTAATCCATCAGTCCTTGAGCTAGCAGGAAAATGTGTCAGCATAAAATGTACAGCCTTCATAGCTGAGCTTTATTCTACCATAGTAATGAGGCCAGCAAGTGGTGCTATCCTTTCAGTTTTAAAGTAAGTTAAAGAAAGTAACCGAAGATTTGGATCTCACCTGTTTAACTTTTAAAATTAAATTTTATTTCATTATTTTTTTAAAAAATATTGTAATTAATATTTATTTTAGAAAGCCTTAGTAGCTAGTAGTTTTATATAGAAGCTAAAAAAGCAATATAGCTAATACTGTTATGTAAAAAAAAATCATGATTTGGAAAAGAAACCAAATTGTTAATAAAACATGTGCAGGGGTTCTCAACCTTGGCAACTTTAAGACTTGTGGACTTCAACTCCCAGAATTCCTCAGCCAGCAAAGCTGGCTGAGGAATTATGGGAGTTGAAGTCCACAAGTCTTAAAGTTGCCAAGGTTGAGAACCCCTGTAAGAGTGTACCCACCCATGGCAAAGCTTATCTTGAGAGAAGAGGGTAAACCACACTTAAAAACTGTATCAGCTAAAGGGAACTTCAAGGTGGATTGATGGTGAGTGGAAGTTACACATTAATGAGGAGATCACATCAAAATGGCTATTGAGGAATATTTGTGCACAGCTAGGAGAAAGTAAGCATGTAGCTTGAGTTCCATCGACTGCATTGCCAACAGTGTTCAAACTGATTCTTGCAGTTATAGCAAATCTATTGAGGCTAAAAGACAATCAGCTGAAAAAAAATATTATTAAAATGCATACATCATTAAAGATTAATTGTATACTTAAAAAGTTACTTTTCAGTTCAGTAGGTCACTAATTTTACTCATCTTACTGAATTTTTAACAGAAAGTATCACACAAGCTAGCTAACTCACCTTGATTACAGTTTTGTTAATAAAGTCTGACAAATGTTCAGTGCCTTTTAATATTATTATTCTTATTATGGTGCCAAATTAAAAGATAACAGAATGATTATTTGACACATCAAAAAAATGTTCCAGTAACATAGCTCAATCATGTACAAATGCATGAATAAATTCCATTTACAATATTGCAGAATTAATTCATCCTGAGTAGTTATTATTGGAAGACAAATATTTGATTTTTTTCCTCTTACCATCATTCTATTGCTAATATTCTACTTCAACCCTTGCACAAATATAAGTATATAAATCTGATCTGACACAGGCTAAAACTCCTTTAATGTCTTGCTTCAGCATTATTTTACTGAATAATAGGTAAGTCAGAAATGACCAATGGCTGTCTGAACAGTCAGTTAAGAAATTTCTCAAACCTACTGTACCCTATCAGTCAGAAAACTACAGGAACAAATAATAATAAAGAAGGTCAGGACTTAAAAATAGCACTTATTAGTTGTCTAGGATAAGTATCCAAATGGATATGAAAGAGATATTGAGGGATAGATAGAGAAGAATGAAAATAAGAATGGGTTAGGATCAATTTTCCACCCAACATTTATGCAAGTAGTTGACTTATGGCCATTTGTTTAGTGATGGTTCAAAGTTACTATGGCCCCAGAAAGTGTCCTTGTATTTATGACTGTTGCACTACCTCCGTGGTCACATGTTCTCAATTTAGGTACTTGGTAACTGGCTTGTATTTATGACTGGTTACAGATTCCTATAGTCACGTGATCATGATTTGAGAAACTTTCCAGCCAGTTTCTGGGGAAAAAAGGCCAATTGGGGAAGCTCGAGACATTTAAAAACCATGTGATTCACTTAACAACCATGGTAAAAATGATCATACAGTCAGCTCTGTCACATGATGGCTTGCTTTACAACCACCACAAAGTATGACGGAAATTGGAATCGGAATTCCATCACTAAGCAATGCAGTCATAAAGTGCAATCACATTGCTTAGCAAAGGCAATTCTTGCAGTTCCAGTTGCCATCCTTAACCAAATCCCATGGTCATTTGACAGTGCAAATTCCTACCCACCTCCCACAACTAAAGTCAATGGCAGGAAATTTCAAGCTCCAGGCCAGCAGATAGGTAAGTAGCTGCTGACAGGGGGGTGAAGGAATGGGGAGGGATTGCAAGGGAGGTTTGGGAGGGTGCACCAGGCTGTGAGGGTGGTCCAGGAGGAATACAAAGATGCAGGTATGGGTGCAAAAGGTGTCATGTGAGTTGCAGAGAGAGTGAATGAGATGCAAGTGGGTATGCAAGACAGAGAGGCACAGCACAGGTGTGGAAGGGAGTGCAAAGGTGTGCATGGAAGGCACAGCACGGGTCACAGAATGTTTGTGAGGGAGGTTTGGGAAGGGTACAAGGGAAGCTCAAAGGTATGAGAGAGTGCATCTGCTATGGCATGGGTAGGAAAGGGTGTGTGGTGTGTGCAAGAAGTGTGGTGTGATTATGGAGGATCCATAGGGGTGTGAGGAAATGCACAGGCAGCGCAATGGGAGGGTGTGTGATGGGGTGCGTGAGAGTGGAAAGGTTGGGTGTGCAAGGGAGTGTTTGAGAGGTGTAGCCTGGGACAGGGAGGTTGTGTGACAGGGGAAGGAAGTGCGAGGGGGAGAGATGTGTGAGAGGACAAGGAAGGCATGTAGAGGGTCAGGGAGGATGCACAAATGCAAGTGCACGGGGGCTGGGGGAAGGTGCATGGCTAAGGGAAACTTACTTCAATACAACCTTCTCTGCCAGCTTTCCCACTGACTTTCTGGGGAAACTGACAAGGAAGGTTACAAATACAATCATGTAATTGCATTTGTAACCTTCCTTGTCAGGACTGGAAGCTAAAACATGTAAGGAATGGTTGCTGGAATTGGGAACGTCTAGTCTAATGAAGAGAAGGATGAGGGGTGACATGATAGCGGTGTTCCAATATCTCAGGGGCTGCCACAAAGAAGAGGGAGTCAGGCTATTCTCCAAAGCACCTGAAGGCAGGACAAGAACCAACGGATGGAAACTAACCAAAGACAGAAGCAACTTAGAACTAAGGAGAAATTTCCTGATAGTTAGAATAATTAATCAGTGGAACAACCTGCCTCCAGAAGTGGTGAATGCTCCAACACTGGAAGTTTTTAAGAAGAGACTGGACAGCCATTTGTCTGAAATGATACAGGGTTTCCTGCCTGAGCAGGGAATTGGACTAGATGACCTCCAAGGTCCCTTCCAACTTTATTATTATTATTATTATTATTATTATTATTATTATTATTATTATTATTATTATTATTATTATTATTATTATTATTATTGTTGTTGTTGTTGTTGTTGTTGTTGTTGTTGTTATTATTATTATTAATAATAATTGTGGGGTACTGCAACCAGTTATAAGCATGAATTGGTTGCCAAGCACACAGACTGTAATCTCATGACTGGGGTGTATGTGCTGGGATTGTCAGAATTCCAAGGACTAGTCTAAATCACAATTTGTTCAGTACCATGGTAACTTTGAATGCTCAATGAATGAATGGTCATAGGTCAAGGACTACCTGCATATTCATTTATGCCAAAATATTGTCATATAACCTCAGTGTCCAACAAAGTTAGCCTTCTTTCAAGGCTCCAAGGAGTCCTGTTTATTCCACAAATGAAGATTTCAGAAGCACAATTATAGTGTCATACAATTGTACCTTCATCCAATGATTTGCCTTAGATAGCTTTGGTAGCATACAGGGTGTTTAAGCCAACTCAGGCTCATTTGCCAATCTTGCTATGGTACCAAACTTGAAGTTTTGAAATGAGCATTAACACATTTTGTCTCTAGAACTTCAACTCTGTAAGGCAGAAATAGAACTTGAGTACTGTTAGCATTTGAGTACTGTTAGCATATATACAACATGTTCTTGAAATACAGAAAATAAGTAATGTTTATTTACTTCAATATGTATTACTTATCAGCAGTTTTTGTGATTTCTTATGAGCGTCTGTAAATGGTTCAGTCCTGTCTATGAAGAAAAGTCACCCTGTTTACTCAATAGCCAGGGGACTTGAATTTTCCCAGTCTATCACTTCAACATATTCAGATATACTTGCAAGGAATACACAGTCCTATGTAAAAACACATTAAAAAACAAGGATCCGCACACATATGCACACATTCATACTTCAGAGTCTTGTTTAAGTCCCTTAGAGATGTCCCTGGTTGGGGAAAAATGCCATGGCTTGGTATAGGCAACCTAGGCAGGAGTTTCAAAAGAAAAATGGAAGTATAGGATATGTGGTTGGAGAAAACAGAGAGCTGAGGGAGGAAGAGAAAGGAATAGGCACTTGGGATAATGAAGCTGGGAAGATCAGATAAGATCCACTGGTTGGTCGATGGATGGAGAAGGAAGAAGAGTTTGGCAGGGTTGGAAAGAAGAGGCTACTTAGAAACTGTTCCAGGTTCTTGAAAAAAAGATAAGCAGTTCCAGGCACTTTAGTTCATGTCAGGTTCATAATCTAAAATCTAGATTTAACAAAGAAGTACAGAGTATGTTATAAATCCTGGGCAAATACTATCTGGCCCCTGTGATCCTTGTGCTGTAAATCCTTTGGATAGAAGCTATACATAAGCTACTCTTTGACAATGCTGCAAGTACATTTGACTTTGATATCACTAATTGTTTTAACACAGCCTGAAGGTTTGTATGCAGATAGTTTAATTGGTGTAAAATAATTGTTCTTGTTTATGTTTCCTGCCTGTGAGGCAAAAACCTTGCAACGTGGCTAGGATAAAGGAATTGTCTTGGTAAGACAAGGGGTTGTAGGAGGCAGCACATACAGGCATAAAGAGGGAAATTTAGAAAATGACATTAGGGGATGGGAGAGAAATATGGAGTTTTCGGATTATGTGCCAGGTGAGGCTAAGGCTATTTCTTAAACTATAGCAAAATTGTAACAAACTGGTTCAGATGGCAATCAGGGAAAGGGGCTTGAAAGGACCTGCTCTAACAAATAACTGAATGCTGTCAGTTCACATGCAGTTAGGACCGGCTTTAAGCTAAAGATGAATAGACAGTGATCTAGAGTGCCAATGCTCTGTTCCTTCCTAAACTTTCTAAAAATACAACATTTTGCATCAGTGAAAGTGACATCAGTCAATGTGATTGAGGGGTGCCATATCTGTTGAGCCAGCACTGGCTGTAGTAAACAACAGAGCCTGTGGAGAGTCCCAAGTGACTGGCAACAGGCAGTGAACTGTTAAATGAATAGTTTTTAAGAGTCTGTCACAGATTTCAAGAACTTTGCTCTATATAGCAGGGCTTTTCAACCTTTTCAGCCGTTGTACTAGTTGCCTAGCAAGGTGTCAAAAACTTGATAAAGTACAGGTAGTCCTCGACTTATAACAGTTCGCTTAGTGACTGTTCAAAGTTACAATGGCACTGAAAAAAGTGCCCCCCCAAGCCACAGCTGAGCAACACACCTGCCTGCCCACCCGGTGGCACTCTTCTTTCTGTCCGAGGTTTTCATTGTTGTGAATGTTTCTGTTGAGGATTGGCAGCGGGGGTGGGGTGGGGGGTTGGTTTTTATTCCCATCTGCTGGGTGGTTGCAGCAGGTTTTGGTCACTTCACATGACCCTGGGACACTGTGATCTTCATAAATATGAATCAGTTGCCAAGCATCTGAATATAAATCACAAGACCCTGGAGATGCTGCAACATTCCAGCTGATTGGCGCTTCTTCTGGGCTCAGCGGAAGTGTCAGGATGAGTGCTGCTTTCCAGCTGATTGGTGCTTCTTCAGGGCTCAGCAGAAGCACCAGGATCAGGCCGAGCTCCAACTGGAGCCTGGTGCTGATCCTGGTGCTTCCGCTGAGCCCTGACAGTCCTGCAGCTCCAGCCATCTCTCGCTCAGGCTTGTGCGGTGCTGCCACCGGTTCAGCTCATTCCCCTCCCCCACTACTTTTCTAGGATGGTCGCGTACCACCTGCCAGGTGCCAATGTACCACAGGTGGTACCCGTACCACTGGTTGAAAAGCCCTGCTATATAGTATAAAAAAGGATTGTTAAACTAGAACCTGCTAAGAAGCTTCCATCTCTTCAGGAATGAGCATCTGGAATCAAAAGTTTAATTACATGCTCCTTCTCCCTTTTGTGGGCTTATTGCCTTTCAAGGCTGAAAATCATAAAAAATTACAAGTAGATCATATAAGTAAGGATGAGATCTATTTAGAATTTGTGCACATTTGTTTTAGCTTGTTCTACAATGCCCATGTGTACTTTACTATAAAGGGCAATCCTTTATTTTAGAAAGCTGTCCTTTGGATTTATTTAATTCATTTATTTATTTTCTTGGTTTTGCTCTTGAATTTTCCTTTGTAAAGTAAAGTTATAAATACAATCAATTACCTTTTTTAACTCTTATGTACCTCTTTCAGAGCGCCTGAAGGCAGGACAAGAAGCAATGGGTGGAAACTAATCAAAGAGAGAAGCAACCTAGAACTAAGGAGAAACTTTCTGACAGTTAGAACAATTAACCAGTGGAACAACCTGCCTCCAGAGGTGGTGAATGCGCCAACACTGGAAGTTTTTAAGAAGAAACTGGACAGCCATTTGTCCGAAATGGCATAGGGTTTCCTGCCTGAGCAGGAGGTTGGACTAGATGACCTCCAAGGTCCCTTCCAACTTTATCATTATTATTATTATTAAGGTATTCCATAAAAACTGTACTTAATGGTATTCTCTGTGACAGTCTATGGAAGTGAAAACTGGACTTTGAAGAAACAGGATTGGAATAGTATTGATGCTTTTGAACTTTGGTCATGGAGAAGACTCCAAGAATACCGTGAATAACCTCAAGGAATCTTAGATAACAAACAAGTGGATCTTCAAAGAAATCAGTTCTGGGTTCTCACTTGAAGTGCAAATGACCAGGCTCATATTGAACACATTTTGTAGAGAGAAGATTTCTGGAAAAGAATATAATGCTGAGAAAGTTATAAGGACAAAGAAGAAGAGGGCAGTCAGCAGCAAGGTAGATGGATTCAATTACAGTAGTGATGGAAGACCTGAAGGACAAAGTTGAGGGCAGACTTTCCTGGAGAAAATCTATGTAATCACTAACAATTAACCTCAATATCAATTCAATAAAAAGTATATGATGGAGAATTTAACCAAAAATCTGATCCCATTTTTTTTTACATCTTAGCCTATGATAAAACTGTAAGAATGATGGTATTGAAGCCTTAAATAGAGCAGAATGCAACTGACAGAATTGAAACTGACAGAACCAAAGTGATGTGGTTCATCTAGTTTGGCTTCATGAGTCATGTGAATCTACTCTAATTTTCTCTAAACTTTGGTTTCTGTCTTGTTTCTAGAATTGCTGAGAATATATTCCAAAGGGAAGACTTGTCACTGAAATACTTCCCCCCACCCCAGAAGTTCAAAAACCTATGTTTTGCAAACATTTAAACATCAGGTTAAAACTTAATTATTTACCAAGGCAATATAAAATAGCATGCTGCTTTATTTAGTTTATTCTGCTATTTTTATGTTTTTAATTTGTTCTCACCGTGTTATTATTCTATGAAATATATAAGCCAAAAAGACTTCAGATAAATAAACTCATAAATATATAATTGTGGAGCAATGAGGACTGAATATGCTCAGTAGGCACAGAATAATAACCATTCATTGGGAAGAAGGAAAATTAAAAGAAAGGGAGTATGAAATCCTAAAGCATCCTATGCCTGCCTGGCTGAGATCCTCATCAGGTATATTCTATGATGCATACTGTATTGTTTTAGCTGGTCCCACTTTTTCTTCAGCTAAAATATTTCATATTAATTTTGAAGATTTTCCCACCTAAACAGTACCTTGAGTTTTTTTAGGCACGGAGTTGGTAATGGTGGAACAGATTTTATCTCCAGAAAGCCAAACTACATAGGTTTCTGAGATCAAGAAAACACCTCAACGTATGCACTTTTTAAGATAACTATCTTATTTGTCGAGCTAATTAGCTCTCTTTCCATTTTTCATTGGATCTCATAACAGAATCGGTGATACTTGACTCTGAGTTCACCAAATGTCTGCAATCCAATTAGTTCAGCACTTACTGCTTTCCTACCTGAAAAGAGTTATCTCATACTAAATGTATTTTTTTTTCTTCCTTTTTCCTTTGTGCTAATTGGAAAAGCGCTTGTTAGTCAAGTTCGCATGCAAGGAATATTGTAGATAACTTCTATTTAGTTGCATTTTTTCCCCGCAATTCCAAACCTATGGATAATCGCCTTAATGAAAGGTACTAATGGCTTGCAAATTATGATGGAATGTCTAATAGATTCCGGGCAAGTGGAGGAGAAAAAAGAATGTTGCAAATGAGAGACCCCAGCCAAGGGGCAGGAGGAAGCATGAGACAGACACTCAAAGCAACCCTGCCTTAATTACGCTAAAGATAAGTTCAGCTGCGGAACGGCTTTGACAGGCTTTCAAGATTCTGTTACGTTACCTTCCGAGCAATAAAGAAATCCAAGTGACTCTCATTTCCTGAGTTTTATCAGCCTCAAAGCACTTCACCCCACCCAGCGAAGAAATAAAGTCTATATATTGATGCTGTAAAATTAATATGGCAGCCTATAATATGACTGTGCAATGAAGCTTCACTTTACTAGTAATCCCAGCGAAAAGACATACACACACAGAGAGACAGCAGAGTGCTCTGAGGATAATGCCACACCCTGATGATCCAAGCTGTTGAATTTGAATACTTCCCGTAAATGAATTGCAGAATACTTCAAGATTTAGAATTTGATGTTTAGATAAATTAAAATCGCTTTCTTCTTCGTTTGTCTGAATTCATAAAAGTTGAAAACGTGGAAGGAGATGAGGCCTTATGAATTAGTCTCTTTGCACAACTAGCCTTGTTTCCTTGCCTCTCCACCAGTAATCAGGAAGATTTGAAGAGCAGTCTTAGCCATGTTATAAAACACAAGGTACAGTCACAAATGTTTTTATTAATGTACAGCTATGCTTTATAAGCATACTCCAACAAAATTATTAGCAAATAAATATCAGGAATTTTCAGGTGGAAGGATTTCTATTGTCAGGCACAAAGGATTAGGATTGCACATAAGTTCTAGTTCAGAAGGTTCATTGCTCAAAAGTATACACAAGAATCTAGTCAAGTAACATAGAATACTAAATTGGCACCAAATAAAGATCAACATAATTCAAGATGGATTGGACTTGGACCATTTGTGGGAATGTAACGACACTAGGCTGATGACTCACTTTATTCCACTCCCCAGCTCTGTCTGCTCTTCTCCTACATCTATGCACCCATGCATGTATGGAAATAACACCAAAAAAGCTACAGGATTGGTCTTAGAATCACAACTGAGATGAGAATCTTGGTTGTTGAGTGAAATGGTCATTGTCATGTGACCACCTTGCTCAATGACAATTTGGGCACTCCTGGTTGAGGTCATAAAGCAATCTAATGTGTTATTAAGCGGATACAATTGCAGATTGTGCATGAATTGAATATAATATGTGTGCTGCAGTGTGGTGCAAAGTCGCAGATGCCCCTGGAAGCATCAGCTGATCCAAGTCAGCCCTGCAGTGAGTCATCATCAGCAGTGCTGGGTATGGGCCTGAAGTAGACAGCTGGGGCCTTTAGAACTCTAGTCCTATTATATAATGTTATTGTAAAATACCGTTAAAGCCAATCTATTTCAAACTACTTTTAATAATATTTGCTATAGATCCAAACCCGTGGGCAGAAAGCATGATTTACAGCAATTTGGGGAGGGGAAACACCTTCCAGCAACCTCAGCTGTCTAATTATGAGGATTACTAGGGATTTAGATCAGCATCTTCTAGAGGGCCTTGTGTAAGAGAAGACCAGGCAGAGTTAAGTATATCATCAGTTTGGAGTCCTTGCATTCCCACAAGCGCTTCAAGTCCATCCCCTCCTGAATTCCGTTGACCCATATCTGGTATCAATTTAATGCTAAACTTTAGTTCACCAGATTCTTGTATATAGGCTTGAATAATCTTCTATACTGCAACCTTATGAATGGCCCTGATTCTTTGTCCTGACACCCTGTTTTCCTCACTTTTGTGTTATGTTGCGATCCCTTCTCAAAGTTGTTCTATGCACCAATATGATAAGGTGGTGGTGGTGGGGAGGTGAGCCTTTCTAGAGTTAGACTGCAACAGTTTTTCAATATTAAGGCATTCAAAAAAGTCATACAGAAGTTAGCGTTACTCCTTCAGTCTTGATGATTACCTAGTGCTTAACAGGAGCATGCCACATTTTCTTTTTCTAAAATATTCTTGAAAATTAACCTTTGCCAGGATCAGAAACAGATCTAGCTGGCATTATGCAATCTTGTGAATTAAGTAATGTTACTGTACCTCCTAAATTACCAACTACAACAAAAGATATCTAATTACATTTAATTGCTTTTCATTCCAACTAACCTTATTTAGAGTTTTTATTATTATACAAGCTATGTCTTTTGTCCAGTGTTTTTCAGCAATTATTTAAGATTTAAATGCATCTACAATAAGAATGGCATGCAAAAAAAAAAAAAAGAAGAAGAAGGAGGAGGAGGAGGAAGAATAAAATATTTGCTGGAGAGCAATCATAGATATATTGTTTTCACATGCAGAGCTCTTGGTATGATACATTGACAAGTTCAGATTCACTATAAAACAATCATATTGCTCCCCAATAGTTAAGATCAGCTATGTAGGGCCTCTTTCCTCATACTTATGTTTAAGTGTGTGCCTTTAACACCATTTCATTTGTAATAACAATGGCTACACATTTTGTTTCTAAAACAGATCTAAAGTAGATTTGATTTTAAACAAGTAAATAATAAAATACAGTATGGGATTCTTCCTGCTCTAAGCTTGGTTGTTTGCACTGATGATGTTACCTAGTTTGGTAATGAAATGTCTGCAAGAAAACAACCAAACTCTGAGAGCACCAAGGACTTCAAAGTTCAACCATGAGCTACAAATATTCTCTTCTAAAAGCCAGTATTTATTTTATACCATTGATCATGTTTGCTTCTTCAGTGCTGGTTGGTACTCTTTGATATACATTTCTCTTCTACTGTTACTCTTCTAGATATTTTCTTCTTCGCTGCCTTTTGTCTCGTTAGATTAACTGGCAATTACTATTCAGGCAAACTATACAACCAGTATCTTTTTGGAACTCTATCAGATACAGGACTAAAATAAGAACAACTAGAAAAAAACCCCATACATGACTATTCTCCAGAGGTGATGGACCAAAATGAGAAATCCAAAGGATTAGGAGAGATTTATTGCAAAACATGTGTGACACCACAAGGATGCTTAGACTTGCTATAAGCCAATCACACTGTGAGAGAAAAGCATGAAGGTGAAAAAAAAGAGTGAAAAGAAAGCAAACATGTGCTGACAAAATAGGGAAAATAAATGTGACCACAAACATTAAAATGGGAGGGGCTACTCTTAAGAGTCATCAAGGCAAAAAAGTTGAATATGTCTCTCCCCCAACCCTAATTGTGGTAATTAGAAATAGTAATTTTTGAAGAGATATTTTGTCCAAAGAGATATTTTGTCCAAACCTTGAAGCCAGGTCAAACAAAGATAAGAAGTATTATGCCCTGGAATTGCAACTCAATTTTACCAATATGTTCTCCTATCTATTTAAATTATGTCATGGATAAAATTAATCATGCTAGTAACAGTGGTCTTTATTTTGCCATTATTTGACCTGATTCACTGGCAAATCACTAGGAGGATGGGAAGGAACTGCAATTTCTTCTTAAATGTAGCAGAGAAAACAGATATGAGAGGGAGAAGGAGAGGGAGAGAGAGAGGGCAAGGAAGAGAGAGAGACAGAGAGAGNAGAGAGAGAGAGAGAGAGCAGTTGTATCCATGTGGGAATGGCTTTTTTTCTTGAAAGCAATGCAAATTTCATTTTCAAAAAGCTACAAATGCATAAAATTAAGGCTGTGCAACATGCTTGATAAGTGAATCCTTAGCTCTAAAAGAGGCTTAATTTCATTTTTAAGAATCTAAAAGATAACCCTAGACTGATTCCAATAAAATTTGGAATATGGATCAAAAGCAAAACGAACAAAATCCCTAAAATTTTGCTTTCTATTATCTTTTTCCAAAGTGTGGGAAAATTAAAGCATTGCACATGGACAATCCAAATAATGTAGGACAAGGTTTTTGAGCTACATGATTTTAAAATCTGTTTCTTTAAAATGCACATAAGATTTGGGTTAAAAAATACAGGAAGTTTAGATCTCTATTAAGAGAACAGTCCTGTAATATTTGAAAGTTGAAAGACATTTCAAACTTCCTTCCTTCCTTCCTTCCTTCCTCCCCCCCTCCCTCTGTACTTTCAAGTCAATCTTGACTCTGCAACTGCCTGGAAAAGTTGCTGCAATTTTCTTGACAAGATTCCAGAAGTGGTTTGCCCTTGCCTTGCTCTTCCTAGGGATGAGAAAGAGTCATTAACTGAACATCACATTTCTGGTTTCATGCCTAAGATGAAACTAGAAGTCACACTCTCCCAGTTTTTAGCCTGGTGCCTCTTAGTCATTACACCAAACTGACTATCTCCTTCATATTTAAAAACCTTTAAAAAGGTTTTAACTTTTTTGTTCTGAGACAAATTGCAATGATATTTGTAAAATAAAAACCGAATGTTTAGTAGGAAATTTTTGTGGCAAAGAAAGCTCTTCCTTTTTTAAAAAAAAATGCTAAATATGAATTCCTAAATTTTATAGTAGAGGAGGAGTTTTACATAAGGCTTTTAAAAAAAAAATCTATGGTTGTTGGTTCTATTTTGCAAAGTTCTTTTTAAAATACAAGGTTACATAGTAGAACCAAAAAAAGGGAAGGGAAGGGTAGGATAAGACAGAACAGGACGGGATACGATAAGGATAGGGTAGGTTTAATGCCCATACAGATGAAAACAGAACCTGAAAAGTGAAGAAAAACCATATTTTCTGTTTAATTAGGTAATCAAGTATTGGAAATCTGGATAACAGCAAGTTTTCTTTGTAAAGTAACACTTTGGTGGGTTGTAGACTTTTTATTTCTATGAAGAAAAAGTGGATGTTTGCCGAAGTATCAGAACATTAAATTAGACATTAGGCTAGCAGGACAGCAGAAAATTGATTGTCTGTAATGAAACCAGTAGAGCTTGGCAGTCTTGTTTGCTCAAGCTTTTTTTTCCCTCTTGCTTTTTATCACTGTTCATTTGTTATAGCATACCAAGATCATAGGTTAACACAGTTAGAATTTCTTTCCTTCAGATGCAGTGAAAACAATTCTGGGAAACTAAAACTCTCATCTAACATTTCAATAATTACCTTTTCCTATTCCTATCGATTTTTAAGATACTGCCCTAAACACTTTGCTCAAATGCTATTAGAACTGCATTTCTCTAGCTTTAGAGATGCAAAGTGTATATCGGTTTTATACCCATTATTTCCCATGCCATACAAGTTTTAGATGAGACGTACTCTGGACATTCAGAGAAATGTATGGCCAAAACAAAACTTGGGTCTGCAACCCTCAAACGTTTAGTAATTATTTAGCCTGTAAATGGGGACTCCCATGACAGAATGCTCCGTTTTGAAAAACGTATATGTAGAAATCAAGCATATTAACAAGTCGGCTTACTTAAAACATTATGGCCTCTGAGATCTGAGATCTCTCTGAGATGGCCTCTGAGACTAATCAAAGAGAGAAGCAACCTAGAACTAAGGAGAAACTTCCTGACAGTTAGAACAATTAACCAGTGGAACAACCTCCCTCCAGAAGTGGTGAATGCTCCAACACTGGAAGTTTTTAAGAAGAGACTGGACAGCCATTTGTCTGAAATGGTATAGGGTTTCCTGCCTGAGCAGGGGATTGGACTGGATGATCTCCAAGGTCCCTTCAAACTACTACTACTACTATCTAGTTTACGGATAGAATTATTATTTTTCCCCTATAGAGCAGCATCCAATGGGCTCTTACTGGGTTAGTCCAATTTTTATTTTAAATCATAGGTGACCACATGTACTCATGTTCCTTATCTTATTATGGCTGATAAGATAAATCTGGTAAGGAGTGAACTATGAAATTTTTGGATCTGTGAACCTTAGACTACAGGGTGCTGCCTGTAAGATAAAATGTTCTAAAGACTGAATTAGCTGATCAGCCTCTGCTTTGTTTGCTCTCTCCATATTGCTATGTTATCGTATTCCATAGAAGTAAATCATATATGTTCCAAAGACAGCTCCAATTGTGTACATATATCTTCCAGGGTAGGTAAAGGGGAATTCTCTCCCTGTTTTTATATTCTCCACTTTCAGAAATCCATACTCCTTTACTTTTGTTCAAATATAATTCTAGAAGCTTCCCTAGATGCTTAATCTTTATACCAATATTTTGAAAACTTCATTCATTGATGTTATAACTTCTCTGAGATTGTGTGAGTGATATTGCTGCCAAAAGCGCTTGATGCAGCTCCCATCGATTTTTAAACCATATTTTATTCCTTATATATCATTGTTCTACTCATGTGAATGCTCCAACACTAGAAGTTTTTAAGAAGAGACTGGGCAACCATTTGTCTGAAATGGTATAGGGTTTCCTGCCTGAGCAGGGGGTTGGACCTATCACCCTTTTTCCAGATGGAAATAACATCAAATATCAACTTTTTAATATTGGATATGCAGTTATTGCTAACGCAATGAGGATGTTTAGAGAATTCACACAAAGACAGATTGCTTGTCAACCATATCTTTGATCAGACTCTCAATCTGTATATCATGCTTTATTTCAGTGATTCATAGCACATATACAGAAAAAAGAGAGATCAGTTGATCTTTGATAGACTGATATCTTGGTAGAATTAATGGGAAAGCAACCTAAAATAATATCAACAATAACAGTAACAAGGATGCCCTATTATATTCATAATATTTTTCTTCTTCCATTAAGTTGTGTCCAATTCAGAGACACTGCTTAGATAAATCCCTGCAGTTTTCTTGGTAAGATTTTTCAGAAGCGATTTGTTATTGCCTTCTTTCTATCAAACTCATAACGTCACGTGACGTGTCATGACGTATCATGACTTTTTTGCCAATGGGGTGGGCGCGGTTTCACTATGATGAGAGCCAGCAGTTTGACACCCCTGTTCTAGAGCTAAGAGAAAGAGACTGGCTCAGCTAGTTGGCTTTGTGCTTAAAACAGGACTAGAACTCATGGTCTCTTGGTTTCTACCCTAATGTTTTAACCGCTACATCAAACTAGCTCTAAATACATAGTAATAGCATTAGCATTCCATTATTTTCCAATTTGGAAATTTTGTCTGGAAATTCCTGTAAAATACATACACGGAACTGCCTGTGCGAACCACTCAAAAGCTTCACTGGGTCCAGAATGCAGCAGTGTTGATAGTTATGGGTATACCTTAATATGCCTGGATATAAATACATTTCCATCTGCAATTCAAGGTGCTGATACTTACCTACATGGTATAAAACCAGGTTACTTGTGAGACCATTTGTTTTCCAACAGCATCCCCTGAGATTTGGCTACCCCAACATTACTCTTTTGGAAATCTTTTAATTAATTTTTTGCGAGAAGTCGGAAGGTCTGACTGAACTTGTTTTAGTCCCACAAACTCCGTTTCCCTGCAGCAGAAGAGAAACGCGCCAGAGCTGGAAAGCAGGTTAGCAAAGAAATGCTTTCGTAAAGCGGGAGGAGCTGTGTCAGGAGGAGAAGCAGCAGGAAACAGGCTGCTGTTTCCAGAAGGGAGACACGGGGCAATGTAGGCAGCAAGCAAGTGCTGTTTTCTGCTCTGCATCCCTGCGCAGAGCCATTGGGTTCTCCATTCTCCGTGAGACAGGCAACAAAGGGCTGGCGGAGGCAGGCAGCTGGGAGAGTTGGTGGAGAACAAAGAGGCAGTGGTTGCGCCCAGGCAGGTGATCTGCAGGGCAAAGCTTAAAGAAATCCCCCCAGCAGCACACAGCAGCAGCGGAGCCATTCGCCGTCACCCCTGGCTCCGAAATAGCGGAGGGGGACTGGGCCTACCCCACCCATCCCATCTGCCGTAGCATGGCAGTCCGGCTCATGAGGGGAGAGAAAGGTCGACGATCAAAGAATGGCCTGGCCGGGGGGGGGGCTGAAGTATAAGTAAGCAGGTGAAGGGCACATGGGGCAGCTCCACCCCCTCCCCCACCTGCCTCATCTCATTGTGGCAGCAGCGGCACAATGTGCCGTGTGGCCTCCTGTTGCGAGTGGCCATAGAAATGGGCAGGCAGCCACGCAGGCTGCTAGAGGGGCTATTGGTGCCGCCATGGCGAGGCGAGGCAGGTATCACAAAAAATATAAAACACCCATAAAATTAAGACCTAATGCTTCTTTTGGAAGCAAAAATAATATAAGACAGTGTCTTACTTTTGGGAAAACATGGTAGTAGAGTGCTTCAGGCTGGCAAGATTCTGTCTGTAAGCATGGAACAATAAAGAAATTTATTTGAAATGATCACCATGTGTCTTTCATGGTTTTGAGGGCCGGACAGCTTACAATGGCAACTGAGACTAGAATTGTCATCGCTAAACAACATGGTCACAAAGTGCGATTTCATGTACTGTAACTATGTCACTTAGTGAAAGCAGTTCCAGCAATCCCAATTTGCTGTTGTTAAGCAAGGACCTCACGTGATCATGATTTCCATCTTCCTGCTGTCTTCCCCATTGACTTTGCTTGTGGGAAGTCAGCAGTGACTGTCAGGAATTATGATCATGTGACTGCAACTTGTTGCAACATTATAATTGCAAACTGGATCATGATTATGTGACTGTGGGGATGCTGCGATAGCTAGAACTCCAAGGACTTATCACACGTCCTCCTTGTTTAGCACAGATATAACTCTGGATGGTCACTGAACAAGTGGATGTAACCCAAGAACCATGTATGTATTTTTTATGGATTCGTTATTGCTGGCGATGATACACACAATCCTGTGTTGAGTAGGAAGGCTACACAAATGGATCAATCAATCATTGACCGGATGGTATTATTGTTGTTATTATTTCTAGCAATCATATTTTTATTCTTTTTGAAATTTAACTTCAACCTCTTTTCAAATATCAATAAAATATCTTGGGGAGAAGTCAGACTAGAATCTTTGCTCATAGATAGGAAAAATTTGCTATTTGAAATTCTGCTTACAACCTTTGAGACCTGTGTAAATAGTCAGTAAGATAACTGTGTGTGAATTCACACATACTACTTATGTTCCAAACACAGTCCTTTCAACAGTTCCAAGAAGGTTCCACACCCATTTGCACTATTCAGGTAAACCTGAGGACACGGATAAGCCCCCAAGTGGTGTCAATGACGCTCAGAGAGTGTGCTAACGACGAGATGACTGCAAGGAATATAAATCCTTCCATTCTCCACCATTCAGTCAGAACTGAAGAAGCTTCTTGGATGAGAAGCGAAACATCTTCAAGGAAAAACAAAGAAAGTCCAATTGCCTTTTGAAAAAGCATCTCTGGGTATTGTTTGTATATAACTCTGGCACAACTGAATTCCTTAACCTTTGTAAAATTAATAAATGTTCCTAAAAAGAGGAAAATGTCCTCCAGTTTTACCTCTGAATGATTTATTTAGTCAAATATGAGACAAGAATCAACTGTGCATACAGTATTTGTTTAACAAGAGTTAAAGCCTTTTTTTATTATTATTCACCTGAAATTTTCAAGAGTGTTTGTGGAACACTTTAATATATACCTTATTTTATTTGATTAATAAGACATTTCACAGTGGATTGATCTGGAAATGGCACTGATAACCTGAAAGTACCCTCTGGTCTTTTTGTTTTTAGTAAATCAAGTAAAGAACTTTTTTTTTCTCTATTCCGCTCCTCAGGGCCAAAGACATTGAATAATAGACTGCTTTGTGACCTTTCTCTACAAGAAAGTACAAGTACAGCTGCATTTTACCTGTGCTACCCAGTGAAGATGACAATATTAATGGGACCATTAGCCAGGCCCCTGCATATCAGGTGCCTCAAAAAGAAGCTTATGCTTCTAGCACCATCATTCAAAGCAAATAAAAGAAAAGGAAGATTTAAAAGGAAGATCAACCAGAAGGGTTTGTTCTCTGTCCAAGAAGCCACAGATTGAAAATAATGACCAAGGTATCTGT
>NW_015387560.1:0-60445 GCF_001527695.2 Protobothrops mucrosquamatus
TTCACAGGAAGGCATTTCTTAACATCACAGGGATCAGTGAAGCACAAATGTTAACAGAGATATCACAAGAAGGTCTTACTTAAAAGACTTTTGACAGTTACATGATAGGAGGCAAATGTTTTATCATTAAAGGAATGCAAGTTTTACAATGGGGCAAGCAGGAAGAGGTTTATCATTAAAAGACAGGCAGAAAATGCAGAATGCTAGCAGGCTGAGAAATGTTATCACTAAAGCCAGGATGTAACAACAGGCTGTGAATTTTGCATCTGGGAGGGAGGCAGGATACAGGCTTTACAGCATGAGACAGAATCTATCAGGAAGGCAAGGTTTTGAATCAAATAGCTGTTTTGTAATTTTTGATATAAGAATCTTTTGGGAGTCTGGGATAATTACATCGGTCCTCTCTCCCCTTTTGTTCAATATTTATGTGAAGCCGCTGGGAGAGATCATTCGTGGCTTTGGGGTGGATTTCCATCAGTACGCTGATGATACTCAGCTGTACATTTCCACCCCAGGCCACCCCAACGATGCCCTTGACGTGATGGCCCGTTGCCTGGAGGCCGTAAGGGTCTGGATGGGGAGGAACAGACTCAGGCTTAACCCTTCCAAGACCGAGTTGCTGTGGCTGCCGGCGCCTCGGCATAGTCAGCTGACTCCATCGCTGACTATAGGGGGCAAAATTTTTGCTCCCTCGGAGAGGGTACGCAATCTGGGGGTCCTCCTGGATTCACGGCTGACACTGGAAGACCAGTTGTTGGCCGTGACCAGGGGGGCATTTTATCAGGTACGTCTGATACACCAGTTGCGGCCTTTTCTGGACCGGGACGCCTTGCGCACAGTCACCCATGCCCTCGTCACCTCCCGTCTGGACTACTGTAATGCTCTCTACATGGGGCTCCCCTTGAGGAGCACCCGGAGGCTCCAACTGGTCCAGAATGCGGCCGCACGGGCGGTGTTGGGAGGGACTCGTCGCTCCCATGTAACACCGCTGCTGCGCGAGCTGCACTGGTTGCCGGTAGCCTTCCGGGTGCGCTTCAAGGTGTTGGTCATCATCTTCAAAGCGCTCCATGGCATCGGACCTGGATATCTCTGAGATCGCCTTCTGCCGCAGATTACCTCCCATCGGCCGGTACGCTCCCACAGAGTGGGTCTCCTCAGGGTGCCGTCAGCCAGACAGTGCCGGCTGGCGACCTCCAGGGGGAGGGCCTTCTCGGTGGGAGCTCCCACCCTCTGGAACGAGCTACCCCCAGAGATCCGGGTGATCCCGGATCTCCCCTCCTTCCGCCGCGCCCTAAAGACATGGCTCTTCCAACAAGCAGGATTGGCCTAGGGGAATTTTTAGTGGGGTTTTAAGAGAAATTTTAACTATATAGGCCATAGTAAATATTTCTTTTTAATCAGGTTTTAAATTGGGTATTTATTGTTGTACTTGTTTTATAAGGCTGTCAGCCGCCCTGAGTCCGTAAGGAGAAGGGCGGGATAAAAATTGAATAAATAATAATAATAATAATAATCAGCACTGCTCTCCTCCTTCTCTGGCTGTGTTGAACAAAAGGAATCTACCAGGAGGAAGGAAACTATTGGTAGTGAGGAGTTGCAGTGGCAACAAGCACAGGGGGAAAACACAGCATAGGGTCAAGCTAGTTGCAAGACCCCCTTTCTCCTTTTGTTTCTGCCCACCCAATTAGATCTAGAAGAGAAGGCATGCTGGGGATCCCTTCTATTAGACCAGTGGTTCTTAACCTGTGGGTCGGGACCCCATTTGGGGTCAATCGACCATTTCATGGGGGTCACCAAGCAAGGCTGTCCGCCATTTCTTTTGTCCGCCATTTCTTTTGTCCGCCATTTCTTCCCCCTTTTCTGGCGGGTGCCTTACCTCCCTTGGGCTGGGCCAGCTGGTGGTCAGCCTGCTCCGTCTCTGCCGCTTGCCAGCTATGCCTCGACCGGCGCAGGGGGCGGAACCACGCATGCGCGGCGCTCCCGGGCAGGGAAAGTCCTCGACTTATGACCGGTTGGGTAGTCCTCGACTTACGACCGGTTTAGTCCTCGACTTACAACCGATTTAGTCCTCAACTTACGACCAGTTTAGTCCTCAACTTATGACCGGTTGGGGTCGCGGCATTAAAAAGGTTGAGAACCACTGTATTAGACATCTTGTTTGACCCCAGAGCCATGCTTTCTCCATGGCAGCACCTGTTGAAATGGTTGGTGGGAATGACCTTGGGGAGACGGGATGAAGAGCGAAGGACTGGACAAATAGCATATAAAAGATATCCCGGTCTGCAGAAGAATGAGATGTGGGAAGTGTTTCAGAAGGAACCCTCCCTGGTTTTCCCGAGAATGAAAGGAAAGGAAGAGAGAAATCTGTTGTTTTGCAACCTCACAATAAAGATAGAATTATGTTGTTGTGCTTCTTGTATGGCCTTGTATGACTAAACAAAACTCCCCTAGAGATTTGGGTGGACCCCAACTCTCTTAGCCTTTCACAAAAAAATGGAGACCTGGCTGTTTCTTCATACATTTACTGTAGATGAGATGAGTAGATGGGCTCTGTTATCACTAATGGTGAGAGAGGTCAATTCTTTATTCTTGGGTACTGGGAACTTATACTTGGTGGGTTTTATCTGTTTTAAACTTGTAAGTTCCCTAAATGAGTTGTGTGAGATGGGTGGCCATATTAACAACTTGGAGATCCCAGAGAAACAGGAAGCCTAAGATGATTACACAGTTTGAAGAATGCTGGTCTGTTCTCCTGCAGTTTTACTTTTGTGTTTGTTTTAATTAGATAGATAGATAGATAGATAGATAGATAGATAGATAGATAGATAGATAGATAGATAGATAGATAGATAGATAGATAGATAGATAGATAGATAGATAGATAGATAGATAGATTGATAGATAGATAGATAGATAGATAACCTTTATTGTTATTTTTTACTGTGAGCACAATGACACACATTAAAAATGAAATTTAGTTGCTTGCTCTCAAAGTGTACACATACAGAACACACATTTAATAATACTATATACAACATATGTATAGACCTACACCTTTACATATAAGTAACATATAAATTATAATCACTGTCCATCTTGAATACATAACGGAAGGAGGAAGGAGTTCACAAGGTTAATACTGTATGGAACAAAGCTGTGACTGAATCTGGATATTCTGCTTTGGATGCCACGAAGCCTCCTCCCAGAAGGTAACAAAGAAAACAGGTTGTGAAGAGGATGTGTAGTGTTGCAGACAATCATGCAGACCCTGCTCAAGGAACGCTTATGTGCTATGTCCTGGATGGAAGGGAAGGAACTGCCAATAATCTTTTCAGCCATCCTCACCACTCTCTGCACCACCTTCCTGTCTGAAGCAGTGATGCTTCCAAACCAGATTGTGATGCTGTATGACAGGATGCTCTCGATCGTCCCCCTGTAGAAAGTGGTAAGGATGGGAAGGAAGGCTTTTCTCATGCAACACAGAAAATGCAGGCGCTGCTGTGCATGCTTCATCAGTATCTCACTGTTGAGTGACCAAGCCAGCCTACTTGTTAACTGCACATCCAGGAATTTGATGCTGGTAACCATCTCCACAGTTGAATCATTAATGCACAGAGGACTGTGATTGTGCCTGCTTTTTCTGAAATTGACAATGTTCTCTTTGGTTTTTCCAATGTTTAAAACTAGGCTGTACTCCTTACACCAGTTCACCAAGCCCTCAACCTCCTTGTGGTAAGCACCCTCATTGTCATCTTGAATAAGGCCCACTACTGTTGTATCATCCGCAAAACTTCACAATATGGTTGGTGACAAACCTAGCACAACAGTCATGGGTCAACAGGGTGAACAGCAGCGGACTTAGGACACAGTCTTGAGGAGAACCTGTGCTCAAAATGGTGTTAGAACTATTTGTTCCATTAATATTTGTTATTTGGTTGTTTTGTATATATTGTTCACATTTGTGAGATGAATAGCTATATAAATCTGATTTAAAAACAGAAAAATAATTGTAGCCACTTATCTGCCACCTACAACTTTACAATTCTGTTGCGGCACTTTCCCTCAGCTGACCCAGCAAACACAAGGATGGTGTTGCTCAGGGCCTCTTTTTGCTCAGCAGCCATTAGTCAGGGTGTGAGGAAAGAGAAGAGGGAAAATGTCACCCAATGCAATGAGCAGATGGACTAAAGATCTGTTCCTCATTGGCTTCCACCCAGTCATGCTCTGCCACTTGTGCCTAAGAGAAAACAGGTGCTGCATCTTCTATAGACGAGGTCCTTGGTGCTCTGTTGTTTTGCAGACATTTCATTGCCAAACTAGGTAACTTCATCAAGAGTAGCACCTAGTTTGATAATGAAACATTTGTTAGAAAATAAGCTCAGAGAGCACCAAGGACCCTACAGCTACAAATATTCTTTTCTATTGGTATCTTCCACCGAACCTTCCTGCCAGGTTCTTTCTTGGCCTTTTCCAGTCTTTCGCACTTCCTGGGATCCTATAGAGCAGTGATGGTGAAACTTTTAGAGACCGAGTGCCCAAACTGCAACCCAAAACCCACTTATTTATTGCCGGGTGCCAGGTGGGCGTGGCCCACTGGGTGGTCGTGGCTGTGGTGGTCATGGCAGATTGGGTGGGAGTGGCCAAGATGTTGCTCATGGGGAGGGACACCTGGGGGGCCCAAGCAGGGTTGGAGGAGATCCAGGTGGTCTCTGCCAGGTGGGGCAGTGGGCAGTGGGCAGGAGGCTCGTCCTGTGGGGTGAAGCAAGGCAAGGTGGGGGTGCCATTGTCACAGGGCAAGGTGTGGCAGGGGCAGGGGCGGCTGCTGCCTGACACCATCGACCTCTTCACACAGAGGCCAGCGAGCGCATGAGTGCTGGGATGCATCCAGCCATGTGGGAGCTTGGCGAGTTAGCGGGCGGCTAGTTGAAGAGGGACGGTTGCCATCTCCAGGGCATGGCCTGTGTGCCCACAGAGAGGGCTCTGAGTGCCACCTCTGGCACGCGTGCCATAGGTTCGCCACCACTGCTATAGCGGTTCCCCCCCCTGTTTTTCTTACCCCAGTGTAGCTGCTTTTCATTTTCTCCTGGGGTAGGTGAGGGACTTATTCAAACCCTAAATTTGATTTAAATCTCCAATCTTCCATGCTTTTCCATTAATTCAGAAAACTGGAAAACACTTGCTTTTTTCCCCCCTTTATGACAAAATGTGTTTATTTCATCAGCTTCTGCCATTCAAAGTAATTTGAAACTGAGCTAAATTTTTCAGGAATTATAGCCTCTTAAGAGAGGGTGACGCATGTCAAACTAAAGACAAAACATTTTTCTTTTTTCCCCCTCTTTGATTACTGCCAACATCATTCTAATTGTTTTGGCAGAATGTGAACTAATTTTCAGGCATAATTGACTCTTCTGAGGGAATAAGTCCTGCCAAGTTTCAGATGATTAGATTCAAAGGTTTTATGTAATTACTCAGATATTGGTATTTGAATATTAATGAAAAATGATGCCAGATAACAAACCAAGTGAAATTGTTTTTTTTAAAAAAGCCCTGTTTGACAATCACGTTTTTACACTTATTTAATAAAAGTTCAATGACAATCTATGGAACTCTTCATTTTCTTCATTATGAAAGAATTTTATTGATGTATAATAATAATAATAATAATAATAATAATAATAATAATAATAATAATAATAATAATAATAATAATAATAATAATAATAATAAAGTTGGAAGGGACCTTGGAGGTCATCTAGTCCAACCCCCTGCTCAGGCAGGAAACCCTATACCATTTCAGACAAATGGCTGTCCAATCTCTTCTTTAAAATTTCCAGTGTTGGAGCATTCACAGCATCTGGAGGCAGGTTGTTCCACAGATTAATTGTTCTAACTGTCAGAAAATGTCTCCTTAGTTCTAAGTTGCTTCTCTCTTTGATTAGTTTCCATCCATTACTTCTTGTCCTGCCTTCAGGAGCTTTGGAAAATAGTTTGACTCCCTCTTCTTTGTAGCAACCCCTGAGATATTGGAACACTGCTATCATGTCACCTCTCGTCCTTCTCTTCATTAAACTAGACATACCCAATTCCAGCAATGTATGTGGGCCTCAAGCTCATTAATTCCTGTGGGGTTTGAGTTTGAAGCCCCTGTCCTGAACTAGAATAGAATGGAATGGAATGGAATGGAACGGAACGGAACGGAACAGAACAGAACAGAACAGAACAGAACAGAACAGAACTGGAAGGGACCTTGGAGATCTTCTGTGTAAAATTGCATGTAAACATTAAAGTAATGCACACTACAGCAAATTGTGTGTACAAAAGGTACACATTAGGATAATTGCAAATCAAAGGATACGTACTAGGAAAAACAGTAATTAGTAGTACAGATTTAAAAATGCAGATATTTAAAGAAAAATATCACAAACTGAAGTAGAAATGTGATGGAAAGAGCTCATGTTTGAAAAAAAAACAAAAGCTGTTGAAAGGTTTTCTTAAGTAATCATGCTGTTGTAATATACAATCCTTTGGTGTTGCAAAATGATTCTTAAACAACCTCCATCCTTAGCATTGCAAAATACTGAAAGCAGAAATGGGACCAAAGAATTGTGGGGAAAATCAAAGAAAAAAAATAGAAGTTAAGAGGTAGAAGTTCAGGGTTGTTTATTTTGTTGTTGTTTTTTGAGGTCACTCAAAGTCACCATGATAAAACTGTATTTATCCATGATCTAAAAATGCAATTCAGAATGACATGAATCAAAAACCACAGCTAGCATACAAAATATCACAATCCACATTTCAGTCCCCCCTCTTCCCATTTCTATATAAATTTAAATCAGAAATAAGGGTTGGGCAAGGCATAATTTATTGTTGGGGTGCCAGGTGCATTTTCTATGTTCAAGGGAAAGTTATATCAACTGCCATTTCTTTCTATCATTGCAGCTTTTAGATGGAAAACTCAGAAGAGACGATGAAGCATTTGTTCACTTGTGTTGGTATAAAAAAAAAAGATATATCTCAATCAGGCAGACAAAAAACCCCAGACTGATAGGAAGAAGGATTAATTGATTTATTCTTTGATGTTTGATTGTCACATAACAGCAATTAAAAATAGGGGTTAAGAGGATGTTAAGTCCTGGCACAAAGAATTATCTCACTGTCTTTGGTATTGTTGAAACCCACATTCAACATTTTAGCATTGTTTATTATTTTGAACAAAGCTAAGTAAACATGATAAAAAGAAAATGCATAAGGTGTGTGGATCATTTCTTAAAGCATAGTTCTAATAGCAGAGTCAGTGAAATTCTATTCTTCAAGGTATGTTTATACTACAGAGCTAACCAAGTGATGCTTACACTTTTAAACTATTAATTGTTGCTTTAATTGTTTCATGTTTTTTTTCTCTGGCTTGGAAGAAAAATCTGAATTTACTGAAGTTCTAAAAAAAGAAACTAAACTAAATTTTCATCTATCACTGTTGCCGACATCTGCCCTAAATTTCAATACAGATGTGATAAAATGGAAGATACTATTCAATTTATTTGATTGTCTGAGACCACAACCTTCACAGAAAATTATCCCCAAGATGACTCTTTTCTCTTTGAACTAAAGCTAAAAATATGAATTTTAAAGAAAAATTGGAAGTCATTTTTCAGCAATAAAAATATTGTCACATTACCTTAAGGTTTATTACCTTAAAATATCTGAAAGGAAGTGGGTAGTTAAGTTATTTGTTTTTTGTTTTGGTTTTTTTTTAAAAAGAGAACTATATATACAGAAAAGATCACTGATTTTTAGTTGAGGAAACTGATTATGTTCTCCAAGATTTTTTTTTTTAATAGCTTCAGTTTTTAAGGAAAGTTTGGAAAATTGCAGAGAAGGGGAGAATTCTTTTATTCTTCTATGAATATTGTTTATGACAGGTTTTTAGTCTTGAAAGTTGATAACAATTAACTGTGGAAGTGAACTTTCAAAGAACACTAATTGCTTTGTTATTTTTAAAACTAATCCTGACCCTGACGTCCTCCAGTTTTCTTTTCAGGCATTTATAAGAAGGCATTTATCCATATAAAATTGTGAATCATGCTACCTGTCAACCGTTATGTGAGAAATGAAGATGATGGTTGCTTTCCCAGAAGGACAGAAAAACTCCAACCAACCTATCGCATTAGCTTGGTGTTGCAAAAGGGTAAGGAAAATGAATGGTGTTAACAAGCTTCCTATAACTCCGCCCTGGACACTATTTTCAATCTGTCCCTTTTGGAGAGCAAACAGAAGTTGCATTGATGCAAAGAGGATCATACGAATAAGATGTCAGTTAAGGAACTCATCATAGAACTGCTCGTTGGATCTACTATATGAATGTATGTGTATATGTATGTCTGCTACAGCAGGCGTGCCCAACCCCTGGGCCACGGACTGGTTCCGGTCCATGGCCTGTTAGGAACCGGGCTACATAGCGGGAGGTGAGTGGAGGGTGAGTGTGTAAACCAAAACTAATGTTTTGTAGGTGGGGATACTCAATACGGATGGTTAAATCATTGTATTTCCCTGTTATTTGCATACACTTGTATTATGCAAATGTGTGATGGAATATAATAAGGAGGTGGCTCCCCAGGAGGGAGGGGATGCATTCTAGAGGTAATTCAGCCTAGATATCATGTATAAGAGAAAGAGGGTGAAGGCAGCCTCTTGCTAATAGTTCACAGACAAGAACTCGCAAGTAGTAGAGTGTTCAGTCTGGCAGGATTCTGTCTATAGGTGTGAAACAATAAAGAACTCAGCTTGGAAGACTCACCATTATCGTTCATGGTTTGGGGTTTGATACATGAGCGCTATGAGGAAGCAAAGAGATACATACAAATTTAACTTAACAGATTTAGTAAGCCTAGTTTTTAGGTATACTTCCAAACTGTACAGGGTTTTAAAAACTCTTCTCTTTGTAAACAAGCATTATTTGGTTTCTATCTTCCTTCCGATATTCAATTTGCCATTATTCTTGTTCACATAAACTGAATGATAATATATGTGATTATGTAAATCTAATTCCGAAGTTAATGGGGCCTGCCTTCCTTCCTTCCTTCCTTCCTTCCTTCCTTCCTTCCTTCCTTCCTTCCTTCCTTCCTTCTGAAATTTTTTTTAAAGATATCCTTCCATCCTTCCTTGGCTTCCTCTATTGCCATAGGGATTTTAGATGTGAATGTTGCAAAGAAAAGCTTACAATATAAAAAAACCCATTACAATATATAACATATAATAGACAAAACAATCAGAAATTGAGAATAAAAAAACCCGCAGCATCAAACCATCTGGACTTCACTAACCAGGGTAAACAGGTCTTCAGCACTTCTCAAATGGCCAGCGGAGTTAAGGCTCATTTGGTCTCAGGTGTTCCAGAAGCCAATATCTAAATCTTCTGAGAGCATAAACTGGTCTGTGGTTTTGGAAGCAAATTTATCTTGGTCTTCATTTTAAAACAGAAGACAGACGTATAAAGAGAGGGAAAGGAAGGAGAAGGAGAGAATGCAGTGTATATTAATTCAATACATATTGGCTAACATAATAATAATAATAATAATAATAATAATAATAATAATAATAATAATAATAATAATAATAATAATAATAATAATAATAATAATAATAATAATAATAATAATAATAATAAAGTTGGAACGGACCTTGGAGGTCATCTAGTCCAACACCCTGCTCAGGCAGGAAACCCTATACCATTTCAGACAAATGGCTGTCTACTCTCTTCTTAAAAACTTCCAGTGTTGGAGCATTCACCGCTTCTGGAGACAGGTTGTTCCACTGGTTAATTGTTCTAACTGTCAGGAAGTTTCTCCTTAGTTCTAGGTTGCTTCTCTCCTTGATTAGTTTCCATCCATTGCTTTTTGTCCTGCCTTCAGGTGCTTTGGAGAATAGCTTGACTCCCTCTTCTTTGTGGCAGCCCCTGAGATATTGGAACACTGCTATCATGTCCCCCCTCGTCCTTCTCTTCATTAAACTAGACATACCCAATTCCAGCAGCCTTTCCTTATATGCTTTAGCCTCCAGTCCCCTAATCATCTTTGTTGCTCTTCTCTATACTCTTTCTAGAATCTCAACATTTTTTTTACATCGTGGCGACCAAAACTGGATGCAGTATTCCAAGTGTGGCCTTACCAAGGCATTGTAAAGTGGTATTAATACTTCACATGATCTTGATTCTATCCCTCTGTTAATGCAGCCCAGCACTGTGTTGGCCTTTTTGGCAGCTGCAGCACACTGCTGGCTCATATTTACAGTAAGTGATTGTCCACTAGGACTCCGAGGTCCCTCTCATAGTTACTACTATCGAGCAAGGTACCCCCTATACTATACCTGTGCATTTGGTTTTTCTTGCCTAAATGTAGAACCTTACTTTTTTCACCATTGAATTTCATTTTGTTAGATAGCGCCCAGTGTTCAAGTCTGTCCAGATCCTCCTGTATCCTAAGCCTGTCTTCTGGAGTGTTGGCTATTCCTGCCAGCTTGGTGTCATCTGCAAATTTGATTATTTCCCCATCTATCCCCTCATCCAAATTGTTGATGAAGATGTTGAAGAGCACCGGGCCCATAACTTTTTTCACAGATCTTCTGATTTAGACGAAGTATGTGCATTTATCTCTTAGCTTTCAAATCAGGTTTAATGTCAAGGGATTGAACAAAAAGATGATGTGGTACAGGAAGATATCAGACATTAAAGTTTATGCTTCAGTCCTAAGATTGCACAGCCATGATTGTTAAATTAAATCTAGCTTCAAAACAATTTTTATAGCTTTTTACTCTTATGAAAGAGCATACATACTGTTACTTGTATGATAGTTAGCATATCTTCTAGTTCTATAATGTGCTTTTATTATTATTTTATTATTATTTTATTATTTTGTTTGTATGTGTGTGTGTATTCTGAAAGGTAAAATAAAAATAATCAGGTTATGAGAGTGACAGCAACACCTGAAGGTTTTGAATTCAGCTCTTTGTAAGCCAACTGCAGAGAAAAATTATGCATTTTTAATTCTAGTGATCGAATAGGGTTGGATCCAAAGATAGGCATACTGATCCACTAAAATCAATAAGACTTAACTTAATGGGAACCAAATCAAACCTCACTCATTTCAGGGAATACAAATGGCAAAATTGGACATTGGTATTCTTGGAATTAGTAAACTTTCAAAAAACTGGGATCAGTCCCTTCAAATCTGAATAGTACCAAATCTCAACCTTGTGGACATGTAAATTGCAGGAAAAAAATGGAGTATCAAAAAGGTATCAAAGTCTATATTCAGGTACCCACACCCACAAATCAGCAAAATGATCTCAATTTAAGACAAACACAAGCTAATCTGTGATCCAAGTCTATGTTCCAGTTACAGAGAAAGAGGAATCAGGATTGAGAAAGATTAAATAAAATTATTTTCACTGTTCTTCAGTACTTCACTTTCTTGATTATTAAAATTGTCAGCAATTTAAGTGAAGTTTCAATCAAAATCATTGAACATACTGTAGTTATGGTCTTCTCCTGCATTAACTTTTTGATATAGTGTCCTAAACACTATAGTGTACTAAACAAATCTTGAAAGTTTTAAACTTTTTAATACTTTGTGTTATTCCTCTGGCATCTTCCAGATAGACATCCTATGAGTCTGTTTCATTTGCAAACAGTTATTATTTGCTTAATTCCTTATCTTCAAGAAGCTAAGCACATTTTGCTTTATTTTTAACTGATATTTGCCTCCCTGTAGACATTTTTTTCTCCTTTGTCTTCTCTAATCTGTAGTACTTTGTTGGTAGTAAATTACCAAACACTGTTGACTTTGGACATACATTATCCAAATTTACACTGCCTGTTAACAGCATAAACAGTAACTTACAATATCATTTGTTTTAATTCTTCAATGATGTAAAGGGGGAGAGTCAATGCTGCAGAGAATTCAAGACAATGGGAGCAACTGGGGTGAGGGTATAGTAGTGAATCTGCCAAATTCCCCCCCCCACACACACACATTATTTTCTAAAACAAACAGCACTCAAATTCTTTGCATTCTGATTATAAAAATCTTGGTAAGTTTTCAGAAACTGCTTGTAAAAATATGACCTGAAAGAAATGCTGAGCTGTCTTTAGGAAGCAAATTCATTTATTACGGCAATTTTTTGGAATCCCAGTTTCCAAGAATTTCCTCTGCTCTGAAAAAAAAAAAGCCTACTTCCTACTAGACTTTATGCCAACAGAAAGTTCTGGGCCTATCAGACTATATAAGGGTTGGAGCCTTTGCTCACCTATAGCCTATTTGCAAGAACTGTAGCATTAATTTATTCCTATATATGCCATCCCATACACATGCACCTGGTATAGGGCATTAAAAAAGATTTCTTAAACTTGATCTTCTTAGTGTGCAATTGGATGAGTTTCACAACAAACAGGCCACTGTGGATGCTATACCAAAGGGCTCCGTCCAGGGATGTGATTTTATTTGATTCTAGTGCAGTCCCCAATAGGCTAGATCACTTACAATTTGTCTTATCAAATATTTCTTTGATGCTCTAGTCTACATAGAAATAACTCTCATGGACTTGGATACCTTATACAGGTAGTCCTCAACTTACAATGGTTCATTTAGTGACCATTCAAAGCTACAATGACACTGAAAAAGTGGCTTATAATAATTTTTCGCACTTACAACCGTTCCGGTATCCCCATGGTCACATGATTTATATTCAGATGCTTGATCACTGGTTCATATTTATGACGGGTGCAGCATCATGCGATCAGCTTTTGCCACCTTCTGACAAGCAAAGCCAATGGGGAAGCCAGATTCACTTAAGAACCATGTTACTAATTTAACAACTGCCATGATTCACTTAGCAAATGTGGCAAGAAAGGTGGTAAAATGGGGCAAAACTCACTTAACAAATGTCTCAATTAGCAACAGAAACTTTGGGCTCCATTGTCGTAAGTCGAGGACTACCTTTACTGCCTAAGAAAAACTGATCTGCATGTAATCAAAGATCCAAAGTTAGGTCTCTCAGGGTCTTTCAAAAAGATCATTTCGGCAGGCACAAGATAAAATGTTAACCTGTCCCACACTGTTTTCTTGAATAAATCTCCTGTCCTTTTGCTTATCAGTATCAATCCAATTGTGATTTAAAGAAACAGATGCCCATGTGTGCAACCATGGCAGATTTATTAACAAAATTTCAGCTTTATCAGTAATACTTGTTTTAATCAGTATAATTCACAAACAGGGCTAGGAATATTTATAGAGTTCCAAGGGTCTATTTCTATACATTTGAATAGAAGCAGAATTTATGGTTTTAAAATGACAGTGGTAAAATGCTTTTGGTATGATAAATTATCTTCCATTTCTTTCCTTCTAAAAAAGTAAGTCCTGGCATTCTGAAGACTATCCAATTGTCTTGTAGCATAAAGTTCATCGAAACACATTCTACTGCAGGGCTTTTCAACCTTTTCACCCATTGTACCACTTTTAGGATATGGCAATATCCGAGTACCACCAGTCGCCTAGCAAGGTGTCACAAACTTGATGACCCCCCCCCCAAAATGTGATAAAGTACAGGTAGTCTTCGACTTACAACAGTTCGCTTAGTGACTGTTCGAAGTTACAATGGCACTGAAAAAAGTGCCCCCCAAGGCACAGCCGAGCAAGACACCTGCCTACCCACCCGGCGGTGCTCTTCCTCCTGTTTGAGGTTTTCATCGTTGTGAACATTTCTGTTGAGGATTGGCAGCGGGGGTGGGGTGGGGGGGGTGTTTGGTTTTTATTCCTTCTGTCTGCTGGGTGGTTGCAGCAGGTTTTGGTCACTTCACATGACCCTGGGACACTGTGACCATCATAAATATGAATCAGTTGCCAAGCATCTGAATGTAAATCACAAGACCCTGGAGATGCTGCAACATTCCAACTGATCGGCGCTTCTTGGCTCAGCAGAAGTGCCAGGATCAGTGCTGCTTTCCAGCTGATTGGTGCTTCTTCAGGGCTCAGCAGAAGCACCAGGATCAGCGCCGAGCTCCAGCTGCAGCCTGGCACTGATCCTGGCTCTTCCACTGTGCCCTGACAGCCCCAAAGAAGTGCCGATCAGCTGGAAAGCGGCACTGATCCTGGTGCTTCCACTGAGCCCTGACAGCCCTGCAGCTCCAGCCATCTCTCGCCCAGGCTTGTGTGGTGCTGCCACCGGTTCAGCTCATTCCCCTCCCCCACTTCCACTTTTCTAGGATGGTAGTGTACCACCTGCCAGGTGCCAATGTACCACAGGTGGTACCCGTACCACTGATTGAAAAGCCCTGTTCTACTGCATCAATGTATAAATTATAATTCTAAGACTATATCGAGTACTAGGCTGTCAGAACTGAACTGCGAAAATCCAAAAAACCTAACCATAAATTAGCGGTTTTTGATTTCTTGGTTGTCATGTAATGATCATCTGGTGTTTTGCAGTAGAGATATGTTAGACTTACCTTTATAAAGTTTGCATTGCATTTAAATTAGACAACTCTGGGTTTTACCATATATTCAGAAATTAGCTGCATAAATTTGAATTTAAATGGTGAGGTTTATGGTGCATTCAAGCACCATGATGAAATATGAATTTGATACATATGGATACATCTCAAGTAATATATCGCAACCTTCTGACAAGCAAAGTCAATGAGGAATCCAGATTCACTTAACAACCATGTTACTAACTTAACAAATACAATGATTCACTTAACAACTGTGGCAAGAAAAGTCATAAAATGGGGCAAACTCAACAAATATTTCATTTAGCAATATAAATTTTGGGCTCAATTGTGGACAACCTGTATGCTTATTAAGATTAAAAATGGAGACTTTCATGGTTCACATTTTACATGGCTAATTCCCACAGACTCTTCTATAATTGTATAAGGCAGGGGTAGGCAACATGGCTGGCTGGCTCAGGAATTCTGGGAGTTGAAGTCCACGAGTCATAAAAGAGCCAAGGTTGCCTACCCCTGGTATAAGGGAACAAATGTGATGATTACATGGGGCTTTTTTTCCGTGTAAGAGTCTAGCTTGGTTTTTATAGAAAAATACCCAGAAGTTAACTTATTTCTTTATGTAGTAAATAGAAAATCCTACATAAAAGGTGTGTGTGTGTGTGTGTGTGTGTGTGTGTCTGAGAGAGAAAGAGAGAGAGAGAGAGAGAGAGAGAGAGAGAGAGAGAGAGAGAGAGAGAGAGAGAGAGAGAGAGAGAGAGAGAGAGAGAGAGAGAGAGAGAGAGAATAGTGGAGCTGGGTCAAAATAATGTATCAGGATACCAAGTGTGAAATTGAACCAAGTTCTACAACTTCTGTGACAATAGGAACAGGAGCCCACTTTGCCCAATGACACCACTGAAGTACAGAAAAGAGAGACCTAATCTTTTTTTTTAAATCTCTCAAACCACCTTCAATTGGCAGAAAATAAATCAGTCAACTCAGCTTCCTCCTATTCTCCAGTGACCCTTGACCTTGACTGCAACCTATTGAGAAGAAAACAATATCAAGCATTGAAGGGCTTTGAATTTTCCTGCTTATTATCTCAGCTCAGCAAATGGGAAAGTACAAAATGAGTGGTTCGCTACAAACCCATCCTTAGTTGCATTCTTTTGCTCTAAATCCATAGCAACAGTCAATAGCATCCTCCCTGAACAGGGGGATGTTCATTAAATGTATATTTAATATTTGGGGGGGAAACCTCTGTTTAAGAGTTTCAGACTCCACTATGTTTCTCCTATTTTATGAGAAATAAACAGATACAATTTAGAAGTAGTACTCTACCTCATCTGTTCTCCGAGTTCTTCCTTGCTTTAGGATTTACATTACTGATCACTGGTCACTTCTGAAAGCTAAGTGTCAGCATAGTCTTTGCCTATTGAATACCAGGGTATATATCTTGCTCAGCTTACAACATTCCCAATCAATGGCATCACTCTGCAATATAAGGAATATGAATACAGAGGATATCTATCAAAGACTGAAAACTTCAAGAAAATAATTTTGGAGTGCCAGACTAAAAGATGACGCTAACTCTAATGTGGATGCCCCCTCTCACCTATACACAGACATATTCATTTTTTTCTTTCAGGACTGATGAAACAAAATTAACTTCAATCCATGTCACAACCCAAATCTATTAATTTGGGAATAGATTCCTCTGAAAATCAGGCAAAAGTACCATCCAAGCCTTACTAACATAATGACTTGCAATCTTGATAATGATTTGTATGTGCAGAATGTTCTGGAATGGTCCCACTGTGGTCCCATTGGGTCCCCTCTCAGTCTTTCATTAAGCCAGAGACAGGATATGTGATGTCATCAAAATCTTGCTTACATGGTCATCTGTTTGTCTAGGTTCACCTCTCTTTCAATCATTAAGCTCCTGCTTTTCTAAAAATATCATTTTACACACACACACACACACACACACACACACACACACACTGTGTATGTGTATAAAATACAAAGTTGGCATCCTGTAGACCAAAGCACACATCCCTACCACCTTCGTTATTTTGGAAAACCTTCATGGCCACTACTAAATTTTATATATAACCAAAGAAATATTTGTTGAAATTATGTTGGCAATTGAAGGGAGAAGGAGCCTTACTGTCTTATCTTATAGCTGCCTACCACTGCATTTATCTTATAAGTGTAAAATTTGAGCAAAGTAAAAACTCATATTGTCTACGTAGAGTTCTTATGGTCCATTAAGTCGAATCTGAGTCAGGAAGACAAAAGTAGCCTTCGCTTAACAATCACAATTGGGGCAGGATGTTAAGCGAAGCTGTTAAGTGAAACTGCAACAGTGCTTATGATCTTACTTGAACTTTTCTTTGCTTTACAGACCTGAGAAGATTGTAAATGTGTAGGCTGGTCATAAGGTTATTTTTTCATCACCATTGTAACTGTGAATGAAGTTGCTAAATGAGACAGTTGCTAAGTGAGATCTACCTGTATTGTTACACTTGTGTGCTCTCAGGTTCAGCTTATGGTTACTCACTCACACTCACACACCCTGGAATATTGCCACAGTCAAATCACTTTCAACTGATTATTGAGGCACAAACAATTCTTTAGAATGCAGAGTCCCAGCGAATTTAAAATAACAATAAACTTTACTGATTATAAAGTATATCTATTTGCTCTTTCACACAAACACACACACACACTTTCATCCACACTTACTCCTGCTATCAGGCACTAGCCAGAGGGACCGAAGCCTACAACTCTGGATCCCAAAACGACTAAAAAAGTGGGCAGGCTTCAGGACCCCTTTTGTCCCCTAAAGTCCTTGCTTTGTTAGTGGGGAGGGGCTTGCCATGTGCTCAGGCCCAACTTTTGTCCTTTTGTTCCCTTAACTACTTGGTTCCTTTCCCTGAGGGAGCTTTTCCTGGCTTTTGTCCACCCTAGCTTTCTTGGAAAACATTTTTAGATGTGTCTTGCTAGAGCTGAGACACAGCTACCCACTTCTAATCCAGTGCCTTAATGACTAGACCAAACCTACTATATGAATCTTTCATTATATCTCTTCAGCACAGATACAGATATAAATGGGTGTCCCAGAAGATTATTTCTTGCCATTAGTCAAGAGCTTCAAAGTAGTTGATTGCAAGCCATGTCCCTGTACTTCAAGTAGCCTCTTGGGATGATTCTAGTGCTACTCACTGCAACTGACTATTAAAAGGCCTTTCCAGTTCTAATGCACACCTACAGCTGTGGCTTTCCCTGAGCAAGTTTGCTCTTCTTTTAGATAATATTTTCCAGGACTTCCCAGCAAGGCAATTAGCTTAAAGAAACATAACCTTTCAAAGGTTTCTCACGAAATTGAGGAATGACTTGCACATTAGTTGCTTATCATATGAGATACTGATAGACCATGATTGGAGAATTTAAATTGATCTGCATATTATTAACAAACTGGCACAATCAACATATCCTAGAATAAGTGGAACCTTGGAACGTGATCTTTTAAAGACTTCTCAGTTGAAAACAGCATTAAAGTATGCATTTTAACATGATGTTTGGTGTAAAATATTTGGAAAAGAAGTGTACAAAAAAAAAGATGTGTACAAAAAAAGATGTGTATAAAATGTCTCTGTTGTGGACATTTTAAAATAATAGAACAATAAGGGGGTTCCTTTTGTGAAATACAAATACTGAATTTGCAAACTTGTTATAGATCAGATAGACATTTATTCTTACATGGTAGATAGTTATCTAACATTTTCTCTCTGTGTGTGTCTGCCTCCTTCTGTCACTTGCACACATATACACACCATCTTACAAATATCAGCATGGTTCTGATTATTGTAGTTCAAAGCTCTACCCATGCAGAGTACAATTAAATGAATCGTAGCATCCCGTGGACTAAAAAAAAAATAACTAATTGATAAAAGCCATTCCAAATGTTCCAAAAACATATAGCAAACCATGAAACTCCCTCCTTTGTCCTCTTTTGCCTCTGTTTCTGATGATGCTTCTGGAAAACAATAAAGCACTTTTATCAAATTCCAAATATTTTTTAGCAGCCAAAACCATGTGTGAATAGAGGATCCGTAAAGCCATTAAGTCCACTGGGAAAAAAATGGATGTTAATTTAGTCAGCTTGACAGATGAGTCTGCATATGAATGAAATGCACCTTGCTGAGCCCACGTTTGAGGCTGTTTGTGACACAGTGGTTGCTGGGCAGTGTTTATTCTGGGTTGTGAGTAGTGGGCTTCTTTCACCGAGCTAGAAGTCCATGGCTAGAATTAACTGATCGCATTATGACACCTGCTGTTTGAAAAAGCCACTTAGCAAAATAATCCGCTGAAAAACAGTTTAGCTAGATGCATTGGTTCCATTTTGTTTGAATAATATTTAGAGTACGGGGGTTTGTTTTCTTGTTTCCTTTTCAGAAGGAGGCCTTCAGTGCTCACTTTTCAAATGCTCCAAATCCCAGAGAACTATTAAGATAGCAGCCAAAATGCCATAAAGCTGCATCAATAGTTTTTCATTTATGGTAATGCTAAGACCCATTAATGAAGCTCTTACTCTTTTAAGCATACTCTAAGGCACGGGTGCTAAACTCGCCCCGTCATGTGATGTGTTGCAACATGTCATGACTTTTTTCTCATTGCCAGAGCTGGGGTGGGAGCGGCCTCTGCATGATGCAACTGGCCCATGGGCCGGCAGTTTGACACCCCTGCTCTAAGGTCTCCACAATAGCATCGTTCTGCAAGTATCAGCAGACTGTAACATAATCATTTTTTAAAGCTGGGGTTCCTGAATTTTTTGCCATCACTTTTCCCTGTAGTGTTATCTTAATTTCCACACTTCCATAAAGTACAAATATTAAAATCAGTACAAATGAATGATGAAAACAATCCATGGTAACTTTGGGAAAGGTAGACTTATTGTAACTACATGGTACTTCACATCTTTCCTGGACTCTGTCTGTACCTCAGGACACCTCACAGTTTGGGAAATCTTGTGTAAGAGGGAATGTCATTCCAACATTTAACTAGTCAACCCAGCTGCTTCTCAAAATGAAAATGGCCAAGCATACCATCAAGACAGATCGAACACACTTTTTTTCTGCTTGAGGGGAAGAGAGAAGAAGGCATTCTCTTCAAATACATATATAGTTCCATATTCCGACTACATTACTCATGTGATGCTTCTTCATCAGTTACAATAGGATAGTATCTTTTATTGCACGTGAAAGCAGGCTGCTCTTTTGTTCTCCAGCACAATATGCTCCAAAACCCAAGAAAGATGCCCTGAGGTTCTTCTAAGCTGTTTCCACTCTTGTTCCTCACCTATAGGCAGAAAGCTTGCCAAACTAAAACAGACTACTTTACACCATTCAAAATATACACTGAGGACTCCTAGGGAAGAAATAGAATAGAATAGAATAGAATAGAATAGAATAGAATAGAATAGAATAGAATAGAATAGAATAGAATAGAATAGAATAGAATAGAATGGAATGGAATGGAATAGGATGGGATGGGATGGGATGGGATGGGATGGGATGGGATGGAACGGAATGGAACGGAACGGAACAGAAAGGAATGGAAAGGAACGGAACAGAGCTGGAAGGGACCATGGAGGTCTTCTAGTCCAGCCCCCCACTCAAGCAGGAGAACCTATACCAGTGATGGCGAACCTTTTAGAGACCGAGTGCCCAAAAACTGGCCCTGCCCCCGCTCCACCCCCCGCCCGCCCCCACTCTGCCCCCCCCCATCCCTCACCCTACCTGCCCACAGGACCACTCACTGCCTCCAGGGCCCACCACAGATCGCCCAGGCAGCCCAGCAGCGCTGTGGCAGCCACACCCTCTGCCTGTGCCTTGCAGCATCAACTGCATGATGGGGTGTGAGGGCAGAGTCTTGTCTACGCTGCCTGGATGCCATGTCCTTGGCTGCGCTGCTCCGTGTGTGCCATGCTCGAGGGCGAGTCTCTTTCAGGGGGGCTGCTGGAGAGGAGGAGGGCCATGGGGGAGGCAAGGCTGGGTCAACAGCATGTGTGCCCACAAAGAGGGCTTCGAATGCTGCCTCTGGCACCCGTGCCATAGATTCGCCACCACTGACCTATACCATCTCAGACAAGTGACTGTTCAGTCTCTTCTTAAAAATCTCCAGTGATGGAGCGCCCATGATTTCTGGGGGTAAGATGTTCCACTGGTTGATTGTCTCACTGTCAGGAAGTTTCTTCTTAGTTCCAGGTTGCTTCTCTCTTTGATCAGTTTCCAACCATTGTTTCTTGTCCTGCCCCCTGGTGCTTTGGAGAATTTAAAATGGAATTAGATAAAATACAATTTAAAATGAAATTGGAATAAAATAAAATGAAATTGGGATAAAATACAGTCTAAAATGAAATTGGAATAGAATACAATAATTTAAGGTATAGATAAAATATGATAAAATTATATTTCGGTGTCACCCCTGCAATCTACTCCAATCAGTCCCACATATGTAGATCTCAACTGGACCATTTTGCTTAAGTACTGTGCTGAGTTAAATGTTATTTTCAGATTCAGGCTGCATATAAGGTAAGTTATTTTGATATGGGGATCCCAATGGGTCATTCATTTGGTATATAGACCGAGGTACCTGCCTCTCACCCTCTTATACAGGCAACAATTAAATAGGATGTGAGTCAGGTCTTCTACCTCTGGTGCTCCGCAAATGCAGAGAGATTCATTGTAGGGTATAGAATGGAATCTCCCATATCTAACCATTGTGTCAAGCTGTTCAAATCTCGCTCATGTAAATATCTCCCTTAGATATTTTGGCACTTGTAACTTAAAATAGCTGTCTATTTGAAAAGTAAGTTTGTATTTGCTCAGCCATTTCAAGTTACTCATCTTACTAAGGATAGCTATGTCATTTTGTGTTTCTATATCCTTAATTCAACTGAGTACTGCAAATATAGACTGCTTTACTTGCAAACAGTATTAATCTTCTGTTTTTTTATTTAAAAAATGCATTTACCAGAATAGGGAAATAACTACATACTCCATTGATTTCAACTGTCCAAATGTATCTAACATTTAAGTTTGTGATGTTTAAGAATACAGCACTTTCCAGTAATTTAAAAGGACTGTATTGAGGCTTGTAGATATGTGTTAATATATATCACTGCCTGCCAATAATACAGTAGGGGACATGGGGATGGAGAGCTCCTATTGCACAAATCACAGACAAAATTAGAATTGAACAAGGGAAGTCACACCTGAACCTAAAATGATTATACTGTGGAGAAACTGAGGACTCCCTACTCTCACCCCCCCCAAATACCAGAACCCCAAATTCCAGGAATCAACCGGTGGAACATTCAATACAAATCAGGGAATATTATACACAACCAATACCAAAACATTTGAAGCAGCTATGATAGTCATGGAGGAAAGACTATCTACAGGTTGTTCTTATGACTATTTATTTAATATCCTTTCAAATAATGATACTGCTGAAAAAAATGATGGTTCCAGTGTCTCCACGGTCACGTGATCAAAATTTGGGCACTTAGTAACCAACATGTATTTACAATGGTTTCAATATCTTAGGGTCATGTGACTGTAGTTTCCCACGGGGCTTCTGACAAGCAAACTCAATGGGAGAAGCAAGATTCATTTAATACCATGTGATTCGCTTAAGATCATGGCAAAAAGAAGATAATAAAATCAGACACTACTCATTTAATGATCACAGCACTTAATAGCAGAAATTCTGGTCCAATTGGGGCTGTAAGTTAAAAATTACTTACATAGTTGCTTATCAAACTGGCTAGCTATATTTTTATCTACAAAATCATAGGCTGAATTTTCTATTTATTACAGCAATTCTCTTCTTATGTCCTTAAGTCATATCTTGTTAGAACAAGGAAGATTCATTTGTTTGACTTTGTTTTCTTAAACACATTCAAGGTTTGCTCTGCTTTTTATTTTCCTGTAATTATTTCCAGAGTTGTTTATTGCTTTGTATCGAGCCAGAACAAAATATGAAATATCTTTTTGTTGTTGTTACTGCTACTACTTTTCCAAACAGCTCCCTGTTATTCTTTAAAAACTGTAATATCTTTCAACACTTTAATATCCTTAAGAAAATAATAAGTTGACAGTAACACTATTTTTCTTATACTTACATTCTTTTTTGCTTTTTCAGTAATGAACCTAAAAGGGGGGGGGGATCCATTATAGTTACATTCAGATTTTTCTTTTAATCTTTATAGTTCAGAGTTTCTTGCACTGACAGAGAATATTCATGTTTGTATTTAATTGCAGTGTTTAGTAAAAAATCTTATATTTTAATCAACCAATTTATTTTATTTTAACACTGCACAATCAACTGTTTTATCTTCAGTTTGTTTAATTCTATGCATTGTTTTATATAGGGTGAAAATACCTTATTGTAGTACTGGTAGCATAATGATCCACAATGAATGACGGATTTATTAATAAGTTTCATAAAACTCACTTGGCTAGTCACTAATCAAATCTCATGTTCAAGTAAGGTTTCTATTAACAATGGAAAAAATGCTTTTAAAAACTAATAAGAGGGGATTTTAAAGCATTCTGTGAGCACTTAAGAAGGAACAAATACTTTGCCTTATCTCATTTGTGAATACAGCAATCCCTGTTGCTCCCCCTCCAATAGACTTTCAGGAGAGCATGGGGCCGGTGATAATGATCAAGTTTGGATTTCATGGGGGGCTTATTAATGAAAAGATACATTTCAGTGTGATTGGACACATGACTACATAATCAGTACTGCTCAAAAATGACTTTGCAGCATGTTCAGACGGCAGATTTATTTACGGAAAAAGAAAGGAACTTAGAAGCAACTCTAGCCAAACCCTAACATACAAAAGAAAGTTCTAACCAATTAATGAACAAATAACACCCAGAGGATTTGACCCTATTGATAAACTCTTGGAGGAAGACAAATGGAGGTATGTCATACAAAGAAAGAAACACAATACTCAAAGAAAGAAGCAGCATACAACTAACAAACCCTTCTGCCCAATCCAACCCAACCAGAAGCAGCCCCACTAAAACTGAGCAATTGATTTCTCCCCCTAGATGGAAACACGCAGACCCACAACCTTCCCCTCAAAAACAACATGCAGACACCTAGCAAGGAAACAACTTCAAATATCCCTAAAAAAGTCACTTCAAACATCCCTTAAAAAGTCACATCAGCAAACACACCAGAGATAAACAGAAAAGCACCCCAGACTGCAGCCCCCCAAAAGGAAGGCGAGTGTTGGTAATAGGAGATTCTATCCTCAAAGGAACAGAATCATGCATCTGCAGATTGGACATACAATCCAGGGAGGTATGTTGTCTCCCTGGAGCAAAAATCAAAGATGTGGCTGAGAACCTAACCAAAATAATTAGGCCTACACATTACTATTCTTTCCTCTTCCTCCATATTGGGACGAATGATACAACAAAGAACCTGACTACAATAGTGAGGGACTACAAACAACTAGGCAATAAAGTTCAGAAGTTAGGAGCACAAGTAGTGTTCTCATTAGTACTCCCAATGAAAGGCCAACACCCATTGAGGGGAAAAAAGATTTCTAGAAATAAACCATTGGGGTTGATGTTGCCAAGAAATGTTTGGTTTCCTGGATCATGGACTGCATTTCCTTCGTGAAGGACTCTTGGCAAGGGATGGGCTGCACCTCACAAAAACAGGGGGAAATGTACTTGAAAAAGACTGGCCCAACTCATCAGGAGGGCTTTAAACTAAAATTGAGGCGGGAGGGTGACCAATCTTCAGAATCTCTAGAACCCAAAACCAATCGTAAATCCCAAGAAAACAAATCAAGCAATGAGGTGGGCAGAGATGAGGAAAAAGAAAAACTCAAACAACATTCAGGAGACGCAAGAAACATACTCACAGACAGGCATAAAAGTCTTAAATGCTTATGTACAAATGCTCAAAGCTTGGGGAACAAGCAGGCCGAATTAGAAGCAATAGTACACGAGGGAGGGTACGACATAGTTGGCATTACAGAAACCCATGAATGGAATGGACTGATGGAGGGATACAAATTGTTCAAAACAAACAGGTTACAAAAAGAGGAAGGGGAGTTACACTATATGTAAGAAAACACTACATATTTACAGAAATGCACATGATCAAAGATAAAATCTCTCCAGAATGCATATGAGTCAATATAAAAGAGAAAAAAAGCGACATTACCATAGGTGTATATTACAGACCACCCAACCAATCAGAATAAATAGATGAACTCTTTGCCAACCATATATGTAGGAAGCATACCATAATAGTAATGGGAGACTTCCACTATCCAGATATCAACTGGGAGACAAACTCTGCAGTGAGCGGGAGATCAAACAGATTCCTAACCAACCTAGCCAACAACTTTGTCATCCAAAAGGTGGAGGAGGGAACTAGATGTAAAGCTATATTGGACTTAATTCTTACTAAGAGAGAAGAAGTGAAGTTACCACTTGGATGAAAGTGACCACATCATACTGGAATTTAATATAATGCAAACACTAGCAACAGAAAACAATCCAACCAGGGTCTTAAACTTCAAAAGAGCTGACTTTAACAAACTCAGAGAGAACCTAGGTGTCATGCCCCCATCAGAGCCTGAAACTGCAGAGGAAGATGAGTCAGAACTGGAGCCAACTGAGATCGAGGGGGAGGCGTTGTTAGCTTCAAAGGAATATGGGAAGGAGCAGGCCAAGGCAGGCCAGGGCCTTTCAGGATTGGGACGGCTTGAAGGCAGGGAGGAACAGGGGCAGGATGAACATAAGAGACAGAGCTCAGGCAATGAGCAAGGACCACCCACTCCTGATCCTCGAGCACGGAGAGTGAAGAGAAGGAGGGAACAGCGCAGGCAGACCCAACTACTCAGGAGGAGAGGGTCCCGCCCCTCTCCACAAGGCACACCTGGGGACTGAGACTTAAGGAGATGCTGTGGGGAGGGGCATTTGTCAGGAACAAATGCTGAATTATTGGAGGTTTGCGTGCCATTGCCAACATTGGAAACAACCCTCTGATCTCCTGTTCTGTGTTGTGATTTCTACTTGTAAACCCTGAAACTCTGACCATTGGACTGGCTGACAAACTTGATTTGGTGCGCCAAACCTCAGATTGAATTTTGGCTTCTTTTCTGAAACTACTCAGGCAAGCTTGTATTTCCACAGACTAGTTAGATTTTAATGTATGTTCATTCCTTTGTTATCTACTTGGCCTTGAGTAAATTGCTGTTCTAATCTAGATCTTCAGGGCCTTACAGAAAAGTAACCAAGAGGGGGCCAATCTTATTTCCAAAGGAATGATGTTCCAAAGGGAGGGAGCTAGTACAGAGAAGGCCCTTCTTCCAGATCCCATCTGGTGTACTCCCTTAATAGATAGGACCCACAATATAACCTGTCTTCCCACTCTGGTGAGCCAGGTGGATATAATGGGAGAGAGACAGTCTTTTAATGCTTGACATGAGAAGACCGGTTATGTCAACTTCATTTTGATAATTTTTTTCTTTCTACAAGAATCACTATTTTAATTAATCTGTGGTTACACATTCACTAAGAAAACTTTGTATGGATTTTTGCATACCTTTGTAATTATTTTATAGGCATTTGTACGTACCTGTACATATTTATTGCAAATGTCCCAAAGGTGCTATTTCAAAAGGCAACTGGACTTTTCTTTACTAAAGAAAAGTCCAGTTGCCTTTTGAAAAAGCACCTTTGGAACAACCATGACCCAGATGACTGAGAATCTCCATAGACATGTATTGCAAATAACTTTCTATAGGGAAATGTTTTTATTTTATCATATACATTTAGGGCCATGTTTTTTGAGATGTGAATTACAGTGCATAAATTTTGGCATGGACAATTTTTCTGAGTTCTGCATACTTAATACATCTGTGAACAGCACATATATTTAAAGAGGATGATGTACCAAATTTGTTATTTTTTCCTGATAGGCATATGTAGGTAGATACTACTTCTGCAATGAGGAAATGTCCCTACGATTTGTAGCTGGAATATTTGAGTAACTTGAACTTTGTGAAATGTTACATAAAATTACTTGGATCACACATATACACTGGGCTATTGCACAGATTGGAACTAAACTCTCTGATAGATATTTAACAATGCCATGTTCATTATATAATCTATAGTTTCACGAATTTGTTTTATATTTGGAAATACCAATTTGTGTACTATGTATCATAATCAATCAATCAAGAACTGTTCAGGGACAGACAACTGATTTATCCATCCTTATTTGTAGATGAAAGCTCAGTCAGAAAATTATATGCAGTATCAGATGCCAGGGAGCTTTGAAACGGGCTTTCAATGTGATCTTGGTGATGAACATGAAGCAAAGTCCTGAAAAGATGAATGGAATGCTAGGAGTGGAGATCATTAAACATGAAGTACAGTACTTATGAAAAGACCTGAAAATAAATTTGAACCTGAGACTATCCAATTTGTAAGGACACAAATTCCATTGTCTTTACTACCCTGGACAGTGAAAGGTAGAATATTGTGAAATGTCGAATGAGTCCTACGCTTCCATATATCAAGATATTTTTAAGGCTATTAGATTTTACTGATCCTCCCACTTGCTCAGCTAAACAAGGTTTCAAGCAGCCTACCCTTTCAAAATGCTATCATGATATTAATTCTGGAGAATTACAAATTGCAAGAAATTAATACCTAATGTTTGGTGGAGGTTTCAATCTTTGAATTATATAATTAGGGTAATGGCATTGTGTCACTAAGCTATTAATTAGGCACACTATTAGAAATTATTCCTATTGTCAAGAAAAAGTCTTTTAAAGATGACTGGAAAACTTTTCCAACAATGAATTAAGGCATGTGCTGCATGTGAGCACAAACTGCATTCAATTGAAAACTTCTCTAGCTAATTACATTGGCCACCTGACACAGATTTTGATTATTATTTCAAAGTGTTAATTGTTCTGCTCAGAACTGTATAATTTTAAAAAGATTATGCAAGGATACAAGCACAGACTCATGTATTTCTGTTACAAAAGATTTCCAGCACATGTTCCATAAAGGAACAATAGTTTCTCTTCACTTTGAACTTAGACACATGTTTTTCACTTGAGGGGATAAACCCACTGATACGCTCTTATTTCTAACAATGTTTTAAAAGGTTTTATTCTTATTCTTCTTGCTTACTTGCTTAGTAAGAGTTTCCAAACATAAAGGAGCCTTTTTTTCCCTTCTCTTTGTTGGAGAGTCAATGTTAGACATGTATGAAATGAAAAATTAATATTGGGTAGTTTGTTCTGATGCAGAGGACAGAGGACATGGCCTGAAGGACTGGAGAAAGAATTACTACCAAAACAATAATCAGTTACAGTAAAAAGGACCAAGAAAATAAACTTGAGAAAATGTCTCAGTCATGTGACTCCCTAGATCAGGGGTCCCCAACCCTGGTCTGTGGACCTGTACTGGGCCACGACATACCAGCAACCGGTCTGCACAAACAAGCAAAGCCCCATCTGTGGAATGCAGGCAGCACACAAAACCACCCACTCTCTGGTCCATGGAAAAACCTTTCTCCACAGAACCAGTCCCTGGTGCCCAAAAGGTTGGGGACCTCTGCCCTAGATCACATGAAGCACATTTAGATCTACAGTACACCATAGCTGTTACAACAGAGAAGTACTGTCCTACATGCATTGGCATCTTAGTCTGATCTCCCTGTAGGTTTGGCCTCTGATCTCAGAATAATCCACTGGAATTCTTCTGATATAGCATATTTCAGTGGAACAAAACTCAAAAACGTTCCAAGTGTTTTGCCATAGGCAACAATGGGAATTAGAAATAACTTCCTTGGTCTCTGACCAAGTAGCACAGAAGTAAATGCTACCTCTTATGGATGTGTGAAGCTTCAATCTGGAGATCTGATTTGGTGATTTAAACAAATCTCTAAACTGAATTTAGAAATTGAATCTCCAAATTGATTCAAATCATTGACTCAAATAACGTCAGATCGGTTTGGTCTGTTTTTAAACAAGCGCACAAACATTTAGAATCAGATCTCATTAGGAAATGTTATTAGACTGTTCAATCAGTTGATTCAGACCCATAGCAGAAGATTGGATTATAGCATTGAGAGAAATTAAAGAAATGACAAATCTGACCAGTTTGGTCATGGAAAAAAATGTTAAAAATATTTTTAAAAGACTGGAAGCCTAATGTGAACATTTTGTGGAAAGAAGAAAAGACTGAATGGATGATTTATGGATATGGGGATTAAAAGGGTCAAAGAGGGAAGATAAAGATGGCAATTACTCTATAGAAAAAGAGCAGAAGTCATAATTCCTTCCTTCCTTCCTTTCTTTTCTTATTTTTATATTATTTTTTGGAGTTTTATTGTATTGAATGCATGTGTGTTTATGTATGTATGTATTAATACAGATATTGAGAACTGATATTGAAACATAACAATAGTTGCCACAATACAATAATAACCTGATATATTTATATATTTCTATTACATTAAGTTAATTCCATATGGAATAAATCATCTTGAAAAGCTTGGGGAAAACAAAATAAATTGATTCAGAAATCCCACATTATTATTTCAGTCAGATAGGTTGATTCTCATAGATCTACCATCTACTTAAATTCTGCCAAACTTGGAAAATACGTATTTATTTATTCATCACATTTTTATACCAACCATCTCAACTAAACCGTAAACAGGTTTACGGTAAAAAAAGATGTTGTAATATACAAGAGTAAATAAGAGCATGGTTAAAATCAGAATTAAAAATGTTAGGGTTAAATATTAAAGTTAAATTTTAAAAATTGGGACAAAGTAATTAGGATGAGATAACTTGGTCCCATGCCATGTAGGGTTTTAAAGGTGATAGCCAACACCTTGAATTGGACCCAGAAGCAAACTGGCGCCCAATGCAGCTTGGTAGCAGAGGTGTTAAATTTTCAAGTTTAGGGGCATCCAGGACTGTTCGCGCCACCACATTCTGTACCAATTTCAGCTTCCAGATATTGTTCAAGGGTAGCTCCATGTAGAGCACATTGCAATAGTCCATAAGGGAGATGCAGATGGTATGAGTGACTAAAGAAAGGTTTGTCGATCCAGGAAAGAGCATAACTGGTGTACAAGTCAAGTTGAGCAAATGCACTCCTAGCCATGACTACCACCATTCAAATGCCCTTCGGCCAATAGATGTTAGAACTTCATTCTGTATTTCTAATTACTATTTTATGCAATAATACTTGTATAAAAATCTAATGCTGGTTGCATTTATGCAGAGCTCTTGAGGAAAAGAGTTCATGTACAAACACAAAGGGGTCTTTAAAGTGCATTCATTCCATTTCCTTACTTAAATATTCAATCAATATTGCATCAAAGGGGATGAAAGAGTTTTAATTTTAGAATACCCTTTTATTTCTAGAAAAATAGTTTAGGGAGTGCTATCTATTGCTTTCTGTGCCCACAGAACAATGTTTGAAGCAGTTAATATTTTTCCTATTCTCTGATATGCCACAACAATATCATTGATCCCCAAACACATTATATTTGTGGAAGAATTTCCCAACCATTTAAACCTATTCATGACTTAGAAACAATCAACAGTGCTTTATTTAAGAGAAGGTTACAACTGTACCTGATTTTCCTTCAGGGAATTGGTGTTGTTTACACAACCACATGTTCCACACAAATGCCAGGAAATTCACAAGGAAAAATGATGGCTTTTGCCCCTTGCCAAGTGGGAAATCATCCTGCTAATTGATTGATTGTTTGATATTTGCATTTGGCATTTTTATATCCTGCCTGAATCTAATCAGACAGTATCAAAAAGGATATTACAGCAAAATGTTAAGTAGACACATATTTCTAAAGAAAATAGCAAATACAAATGATTACAACTGTGTCAAATTATGCTAAAAAGCAAGAAACAACATTTGCAGATGCTTTTGAAAAGTCAGTTGTACAAGAAACTGGATGACTGGTAGCAAAACAACAACAACAAAACCCTGAAACCAAAACTCTGCAAATCCTTAAATGGCTAGATCCAAGAAATTTCATATGAACCTCTTGTTCTTCAAGATCTTCAGAAAGTCTGTGCAACATATTTGCGCCCATCCACTATTCTGTTAGTGGAATAACTTCCAATGCACCATTTTCCACCAGAAGTTCTAAGAAAATAAGAGCTGAAGAGCTAAAAAGCCCTACAGTTGCTGTGGAGGTGGCCTAAGAAGACATCTGCTTGGGGGGAGGGGGGAGAGATGATGGCCAAACAAATCAAAACCACTTCAAAAAGAAGCTGGGTAATGATTGACTTGACTTTTTGAATCCTTGTGGAAGCCCCTAGCTTGGTGTACAATGCTACGTACCAGCAGAAATTGTTTTTAAACCTACTGTCCCAGCCTCTCAAGATTAAGCCATGTTACTATAACATATCCCAGAAACATTGTCAGACGATGAATCGTTTAAACTATAACATGTATCACAAGCTATGGAAGGTACCTAAGAACCCCTCCATAATGTTTCTATTTACACACCTCTTCATAGGGAGCTCAATACAACCTAATAGTTCATCATTGTTTTCTCTTGTCAGCTTTACTTCCGGTCAAAAGTATCTCTGCGCAGAAATTCTTAACAGGGAAGGCATGCAGAATTGGCAAAATGGGATCTATTTCCAGCTTGGTGTTACTGTGTTTCCCTGAAAGTCAGACCCAGTCTTATATTATTTTTGCCTCCAAAAGAGGCATTAAGTCTTATTTTCGGGGAGTATCTTATATTTTTCGTGATACCTGCCTTGCTTCGCGGCAGCAGCACCAACAGCCCCATCCAGCAAAAGCCTGTGTGGCTGCTGGCCCACTTCTGCTGCAGCCACTCACAGCAGGAGGCCACATGGCACATCGTGCCGCTGCTGGCACAATAAGGTGAGGCAGGTGGGGCAGGGGGTGGAGCTGCCCCACGCGCCCTGCACCCTCTTCCTTCAGGGCCCTCCCAGCCAGGCCATTCCTTGCTCAGTGACCTTCCCTTTCACTCCCCTCCTGAGCTGGACTGCCATGCTATGGAGGATAGGAGTGGTGGGCCCGGTCCCCCTCTGCCGTTTCGGAGCCAGGGGGAGTGACGGCAAAAGGTTCTGCTGCTGCTATTCACCACTGGAGCGGCTTTCGTCAGGCTTCGCCCCATAGATCACCTGTCCAGTGGCTGCCACCACCTCCTTCTCCTCCTCCAACTCTCCCATGGCTTGCACACACAAAAAAAAGATCTTGTGAGAAATTGGAAGGTCTGACTGAACTTTTTTTAGTCCCACAAACTCCGTTTCCCTGCAGCAGGAGAGAAACGCACCAGTCCTGGAAAGCAGGTTAGTGAAGAACTTTTTTGCTTTCAGGAAGAGGGTGTGCACCTGGCAGGTGGTACGTGAATATCCTAGAAAAGTGGTAGCGGGGGAGGGGAATGAGCTGAACTGGTGGCAGCACTGCACAAGCCTGAGCGAGAGATGGCTGGAGCTGCAGGGCTTTCAGCGCTTCTTCCGGGCTGTCAGGGCTCAGTGGAAGCACCAGGATCAGCGCCAGGCTCCAGCTGGAGCTCAGCGCTGGTCCTGGCGCTTCTGCTAAGCCCAGAAGAAGCGCCAATCAGCTGGAATATTGTAGCATCTCCAGGGTCTTGTGATTTACATTCAGATGCTTGGCAACTGATTCATATTTATGATGGTCACAGTGTCCCAGGGTCATGTGAAGTGACCAAAACCTGCTGCAACCACCCAGCAGATGAGGGGGAATAAAAACCAAACACCCCCCCACCCCACCCCCGCTACCAATCCTCAACAGAAATGCTCACAACAATGAAAACCTCGGACAGGAGGAAGAGCGTCACCGGGTGGGCAGGCAGGTGTCTTGCTCGGCTGTGGCTTGGGGGGCACTTTTTTCAGTGCCATTGTAACTTCGAACAGTCACTAAGCGAACTGTTGTAAGTCGAGGACTACCTGTACTTTATCACTTTTTTCCTTTTTTTTATTTTTGGTCATCAAGTTTTTGACACCTTGCTAGGTGATTGGTGGTACTCGGATATTGCCATATCCTAAAAGTGGTAAAATGGGTGAAAAGGTTGAAAAGCCCTGCTCTGGAGGATCAGGATAGGCTCTCAGCAATTTAAATTTGCCTACCAGGCCACTTATTAACCCTTGCTGTATTCCACCCATTTCGACTGCTTAGGAGTAAACTCCTCCATCTTTTCATCTGTTTTATTTTGACAGCAGTGTGGTTATAACAGATGCAACAGGCAGGTTATCTCCTCTACTTTGGAGGTAGCAGAATGGATGAGGCTGGTGGAAGGAGATCTCCAATTCAACCTCTTCCCTGTCCATCAAGTTTGATGGCCAAGTACATGTAGAAGCAGAATCTTGCAGTCTTATCCAGGAAACCAGCCAGAAAAGACAGTATATATTGATTGGGAAAACTTGCTCTAAGTTATTACACCTTCTGAGTAATCAATACTGCAGCGCCCAGAGTTCTTAAGCAGAAAAAAGCAGCCATAACTCTTAATATTCTCCCACAACATCACTGCAGAACCAGCGTTACTTTATCTGTCTTGTAAAGCATCTAGGATCATGCAGCTGAAGTGCTGGCCAAGTTCCAAGACAGTGACATTGCTCACAGTTCAAAACAGAAAGCAAAAGGCAGACAGATTCAGCAGCACTACAAACAAACAGATCTGCTTTAAGAGGATGATTACTTCTTCCACTGCTAATAGACACAATCTGAGCTGCCTTTGTTAATTTTGGTGGGATGATAGTTCTTGGAGAAAAGGCTTTAACTGTGTTACCTTTCAGTATCACAATTGAATGCTAAGCATCTGTCAAGCTTTATTTAAAAGGCTCACTTCTTCTTTTTCTTCTTCTCCTTATTTTAAATTCCACACTGATTTCTTCTCATCTTTTAACCCCTGGCTTCAAACAGTATAGCAGAAACCAGTGGAGATGATCCAAGGATTTGGGGTACAATGTGTGTTGTATTAAAAGATACATTCTTCTGCTTTATGGTTAGGATGCATGTGATAGGAATGGGGAACTTATGTGCCACAGCTCCCTCTGGGGCTTGTGGGAGAAAAACTCCCACCAGCCTTTACCAATGATTTTATTTATTTTCTATTTTATTTATTTAAATCCCATCTTTATTATTTTTTTACAAATAATTTAAGGTGGTGAACATATCCAACACATCTTCCTCCTCTTATTTTCCCCACAACAACAACCCTGTGAGGTGGGCTGGACTGAGAGACAGTGACTGGCCCAAGGTCACTCTGCTGGCTTTCATGGCTAAGACAGAACTAGAACTCACAAACTCTGGTTCTGGCCTCTAATTCTGTGAATGTAGGTGGAAGAGTTGAAATAAATCTAATGGGCAAGAGATTATCACAGCTAATATTAGCCATTTTCTGTGCACATGAAGACAATTCATCAGTAATTTTTACTACATGTAGTTTTTGTTTAGCATCTGGCAATTCAGTCATTAAGTGAAGCAGTCATTACCGTACTTACGATCTAACTCAGATTTTCTTTGCTTTACAGACCAGTGAAAGTCATAAATGCAAGGATTGGTTGCAAAGTTCCTTTGTCATTACCATCATAACTGTGAATGGTCACTAAACAAGGACTAGCTGTATTGCCTGGACTACTCTGGAAAGCTAGCTTTCCTGGAAGAATGCTATAAAGAAGACATGTTCTTGTTCATTGTTAGCAGTGGGGAACTCCACAATAACAAATTATTAATAGTAGACCCCTAATGCAAACATGAAGCTAAACAAGTTATCTGTCTTAGCATAGCAACCATAGCAAGGAACCATCAAGGAACTGACATTATTAACAGTTCCAGCCAGAAGTTTGAAAAACATTCTGAAGGTTTTAACCTGTAATATTGTTTTCCATACCTAATTCTGCTTGCAGACCTTTTAAGGAGCTCTTTGCAGCCAGCATCTAATAAAATATGTACATTCACAGTTAGATTAATTGCTATTTTAATTTTTTCTTTCTTTCATTCAGTCCTGTTCAATTCTTAGAGACTGCCTGGACAAATCTCTGCAATTTTTTGGCAAAGTTTTTCAGATGTGGTTTGCCATTGCCTGCTTCCTAGGAGAGAGAAAGTGATTGGTCCAAGATCACTCAGCTGGTTTTGTATCTAAAGTGGGACTAGAACTCACTGCTCCTGGTTTCTAGAATAACACCTTCACCACTAATCAAACTGGCTCTCTGGAACTCAATCTAACCTGAGTTAGACTGATGCCTTAACCAAATTGGCTCTCTGCTGTTTCTTTAACCCTGATGTAGTTGGTTTAATATAAGCCAACTTAATTTCATCTATTCAAAACACTTTTTGGTTCAGTATATTGTATGAATCCTGCCCAAATCTAATATTTTCTCCCTGTTTCTTTAATGCAATATACTTATAACATTTTCATCTATGTGCCTTGTGAACATTCACTAATCCCAAGCATTCACAGCCTAAAGTGCCTTAGCCTGTGCAAAGCAATGCCAGTTCCAATTCAAATCAATCACTGGACCATCCACACAGATCACAAAATGGAGAACCAGTCAGATACGATGGCACATGAACACAGAAAAGTGAGTCACCCCCCCTTCACTGTAATAAAAAGATATTCTATAAAGGCACCTGTCTAGATAGGAAGCCACTGAAGTGAGTCCATAGTTTGTTTGAAGCTTCATAACGCTGAATGACAAAACTGTAGATCTACACAGCCCTGCAGTATCTGCCTGCCCACCATGGAATTCTTAAATGTGAGAAGACTACAGGTAGTCCTCGACTTAGAACAGTTTGTGATTGCTGCAAGTTACAATGCGCTGAAAAAAGTGGCTTATGACCAGTTTTCACATGACTGTTGTAACATCCCCACGGTCATGTGATCAAATCCAGACGCTTGGCAACTGATTCATATTTGTAACGGCTTCAGTGTCCCAAGGTCATGTGATCACATTTGCGACCTTCTGCCAAGCAAAGTCAATGGGGAAGCCAATTCATTTAATAACAGTTTGACTAATTTAACAACCACAATGATTCACTTAACAACTGTGGCAAGAAAGGTGATGTGGCAACAAAGATTATTAGGGGACTGGAGGCTAAAACATATAAGGAACGGTTGCTGGAATTGGGTATGTCTAGTTTAACGAAGAGAAGGACGATGGGGGACATGATAGCAGTGTTCCAATATCTTAGGGGCTGCCACAAAGAAGAGGGAGTCAAGCTATTCTCCAAAGCACCTGAAGGCAGGACAAGAAGCAACGGGTGGAAACTAACCAAAGACAGAAGCAACCTAGAACTAAGGAGAAACTTCCTGACAGTTAGAACAATTAACCAGTGGAACAACCTGCCTCCAGAAGCGGTGAATGTGCCAACACTGGAAGTTTTTAAGAAGAAACTGGACAGCCATTTGTCCAAAATGGTATAGGGTTTCCTGCCTGAGCACGAGGTTGGACTAGATGACCTCCGAGGTCCCTTCCAACTTTTTTATTATTATTATTATTATTATTATTATTATTATTATTATTATTATTATTATTATTATTATTATTATTATTATTATTATCCTAAAATGGGGCAAATTCACTTAACAAATGTTTCACTTAGCAACAGAAACTTTGGGTTCAATTGTGATCATAAGTCGAGGATTACCTGTATTAGAGGAGAGAAAAGATAGGGGAAGGTCATGATTCAACTTCACAGATATGATTGCTTTTAATACACAGGGATCTAAAGTATAGTAAACATTCCCGGTCCTCTCCCCTGGAACAGATGAATCTATTCAATTTCCTTTCTCCAACACTTGCTTCAAAAAAGAAAATCTGCTTCCCATTTATGATTAAACTAAAAAAGTATTACATTTTTTCCAAAAAGCAATTCTTCCTCCTCCTTATTTCCAGATAAATGCATATTTGCTTGCTGCCTCTCTTTAGGGCAAACCTTATTGAAGTTAATAAAGTATAGAGCAACAGAGAATATAAAAGGATTTACCTGTTTTCTGTGGTCTCTGGAATACCAAACCTTGGAGCTTTGCTTCGCTTAGTTCTCAGCACCTGGATTTTCAGACAGCTAGAGGCTAAAGTGATTTGTGTGTCCCCCCTCCCGTCCCCCATTGCAGGATGAATAGATGGTATTTAAATATATTTTCTTCCTAAACCCTTGTATTTGTTTGTGTGTGTTTGTGTGTGCATGTGTGTGTGTGAGAGAGAGAGACATCTATATGTGGCTCATCCAAGATGTTCTCTTAGCAGCAATACAGATATGAGTCACTATTCCCTTTTTCCACAATACTTTTGACTTTCTTGTGTACTCTCTAGCTTTGACATCATCTGATCAAGGACCAGACATGTCCAAACCTACTTCCCTTTTTGGAACTCAGCTACGGTTGGTTGCCTACTGCCACTTGTCTACTGTCCCGTGACATTTTTGCATATATTCCAGGGTCTTTGACATTGCTTTCAAACAATCTTTTCAGTTTCCCCAATGCTCCAGTGTGTTGCAGCTACAAACAAAATACCTGTCTCCTGCAAGCAGGAGGAGGGCAAAAAATCACCACCAAGAGACAGTTGACATGTGTTCCCTTAGGCACATTTCATTAAATCTATATTTTATTTACAAATGTCATGCTCAATGATAGCTAATACATTTCCTAGGATGTTTCCTGTGGTTTATGGTGATTAAAGGCAGGAAGCCAAGAGAGGGTTGTGAAGGGGAGGACAAAGGTTCATTATAATAGATGGTGGTGCTATAAACACCACCAAGCTCTCCAGATAACTTGAAAATTGACGTGAGCAAGTGCCCTGAAAACCCTTGCATTTTATTAACACAGTTGTTGCTTTAATAAGAAAGCATTTACTTCTAGGATGAAGAATAGCTCCATGACAAATGATACTGCTTTGCATTCCAGATGTTGCTTTAACATCTGTCTTTCCTAGAAGTCCTCACTTAAAATATTGGAATAGAAACAAAGCAAGACAGGCTTTTTATTGGGAGGTTTCACATTACGGAGTCTCTTGAATTCCTCCAGAATATCAGCAAGAAAGAAAGCGGGAAGATTACAACTGAGGGAAATAGTTCAGGGATGAAGCCAAATTAGCTCTCCGGGGAAATTTTTGGGATGAATTTGCTGTGTTAACCAGTTTTGCTAAGCGATTGTTTAACTATAATGTATTGTTCAAGGTGCAAATAGTTGAGTTCACACATAGCCGGACACCAAAACGGCTCAATTTTTAAAAACTACAAAAAGCACCATTTTTAAGCATGAAATTTAACCCCGAATCCCATTCTGACGTCCGTTTTTACATTTGGATCCAAAAACTTTTTTCATTTTCGAAGCACTAAAATCCCTGACCCCGGCATCAGGAATTTCCTTCCCCGGACACCAAAACGGCTCAATTTTTAAAAACTACAAAAAGCACCATTTTTAAGCATGAAATTTAACCCCAAATCCCATTCTGACGTCCGTTTTTACATTTGGATTAAAAAAAATGTTCACCTCCGGAGCACAAAAATCCCTGACCCTGCCATCAGGAATTTCCTTTCCCGTACACCAAAACGGCTCAATTTTTAAAAACTATAAAAAGCACCATTTTTAAGCATGAAATTTAACCTTGAATCCCATTCTGACGTCCGTTTTTACATTTGGATCAAAAAACATTTCATCTTCGAAGCACTAAAATCCCTGACCCCGGCATCAGGAATTTCCTTCCCTGGACACTAAAACGACTCAATTTTTAAAAACGACAAAAAGAACCATATTTAAGCATGAAATTTAACCCCGAATCCCATTTTGACGTCCATTTTTACATTTGGGTAAAAAAATTTTTTTACCACCGAAGCAGAAAAATCCCTTACCCCGGCTGTTCTATCCCAGCCTATTGCCTCTCATTGCCTTCTCCTTTTACTTTGGAGTTGTCACATTGACTGCTGTTGTGTTTCTCTCGCTACTTGATGACGTCTGCAAGCATCAATTAGAAAATCCAGGTGTGAGCCTTCTGAATCTGACTCATGCTCCTCACACAGCTGAGCTTCATCAGAATCACGACTGGGGGGTCCAGGCTCTTCATCAAGCCGTGAGTCCTGTAATTCATCAGATCCTCCCTCTGACCCTGACGGCCCCTCAAAGGCCTCCTCCACCTCCTCCTCAGATTCCTCAGACTCAGCTGTTGGGAACACAGGCTGGCACGGAATCACAACACTATCCCGCACCGCAGGGCCCTTGCCCCGGGTCTGCCGATCCAGATGCGGTCGGGATGGGAATTGGTCATGAAAGGCGGTCACCAAAGCAGGAGCATAAAGTCTAGTTGGACTCAGTGTGGGCTTAAATCTCCTTTCTCAGTCAATTTTTCCCCCTTTAGCTGCATATCTTTTTAATTGAAAGACTAACAGAATCATGCAGCCAGTGCAATTCTGGAGCAAGACAGATTTAAGTGACCACAGTTCACAGGTAGCAATGCTAGAAAATGTCCATCATGGAATGGAAACCATAGATAACTACTATAATGATGAGGAACCTGTGACCTTCAAAGTAGGAAAAGGTTCCACCTGCCATTTCTCTGAATGAAGGGTGATAGAGTAGTCTAATGCTTCACTGCTACTGTTCCTGATTCTGTGCCATCTCACCACCCCTGAGTAAGCAATGACATAGTCTGAGATGGGAGGGAATAGGCTTCAGGTTAACTGTGCCAAGATTCCCCTCTCACATGGAAGAGTTTTATGTACTTTCTTTCAGGCACAGTACATTTGTACATGGCATCTCCATCCTCTGTCTGTGTTCTTTCAAGGTTTCATGAGACGTCACCTGAGTTCTTCAGCCCCTTAAAAATGTTTCATAATGTTACAAGCTTGCTTACTATGTGTTAACTTCAGGCTCTAAGGTTTTCTCTGAAACTGTCAACAGCTGTATGGAACTTGAAAAGAGGTTAATATATTTTTTAAAAGAAACATCTAAATATCCCTTTGGATAGGTAATTTATCTGCCATGGTGAATGGAGAAATGGCTGTGGGAAGGAACAACTTGTGTGGGCATTTTGAATAGGAATTAAAATAAAAAGGACTGAACAATCTTGCAGTACAAGTTTCTAACAATCTTGCCCATTCTCTAAGAAGCTAATGGTTGAATAAACCCTCGGCCATTTTACTATGACAACTTTTAAGAGATAGGCTGGTTAGGTTGCCCCTCCACAGTCATCCATTGAAACTCTCTGGAAATGACTGAGTGGGGGGATTGAGTCTGGATGTCTCTGGATTTACTCTTATACTCTAGGGTTTCTCAACCTCAGCAACTTTACGTGGACTTCAACTCCCAGAATTCCCCAGCCAGCATAGGTGGCTGGGGAATTCTGGGACTTGAATCCACACAGCTTAAAGTTGCTGAGGTTGGGAAACACTGCTCTAGGCATTATGGGGCATTGGTTCTCAATATGATGGCTTTATGTGGAGAGATGGGACCCTATTGCTGTACTACTTTCTTCATTGTACTGCACTTGTAAGGTAAGAATTGCAGAGACACCCTAAGTATCTCTCCTCACAGATAAAAATTGGGTAGCATTGTCTCAGGAACTTCTAACTACTTGAAGAAGTGGGAAGTCCATAATGATGTGCCCTCTATGCTTTGTCTCACAAAGACCACTGAGTATAAATAGCATATTCCCCCCCCCCAATAAGAAAATGCCACCTATTTCCAAAGGTATCTCCATTGAGATCAATCCAAAAACATAGAATCCTTGGTGGCTGACATTAGTTCACAGTTGGGAGGCATACACTGAGATGGCTTGCTGATAACTCTGGTCAAGATAATGTGACTTTGTGTTTCTTTATATCTTATATCTACACACACACACACACACACACACACTTTCACAAGCTGTTTGTCTTATTTAGCTTTAGTGGTACCTTTGTACAGCTCTGCCAGGGGTATTTCAGATGATAATTATAGATATGGAAAGTGTTCCCAAGATACATGCTCTATTACTTATTGCAAATTATTCTGTGCAAATGTTTCCTTTTGGCTTTTTTGGGTGTGTGGGTGTTTTGTACAGGTTAAATGCATGTTTGAATAAATATAAATGCCATATAAATAAAGCAGTATAATTTTCTTCAAGACCTTATTTATACAATTTGTACATATATGTATGTATGTATGTATGCATGCTTGTGTGTATGTAAAGAGGGGGTACTATTTATTTTATAGAAGGAACTTTGGCTTAATTTCCTATTACCAAAATGTATTCTGGATTTCTTATGTGGTATGCAAAAATACTCTATTAAGACAGGTTGCACTGACTTTGTTTCCTAATTAATATATAAGAAGGATGTCATGAGTAAATTGCATCCATTTCCCTCTAATAAGAAGGATCATATATTTATTACATCACTGTAAGAAAACGCTGTCAGCTACGTGCTTATTTCGGATCACAACTTGTAAAGCTGCTCCTTTCCAAAAGAAAGGAAACAATTTTCTCTATCATAAACCTCAATTTGGGATGGGCAAAATGGAGTCAATATCATTGTTCAATAGGAAGTAAAAAGAGTGACAGAAAAGGTGACAGAAAAGTAGAGTAGTTATTCCTGCCTCGCTGAGGTCTAGGATCGTGTCCTCCCTGCATGAGGGTCACCCAGGAATTGTGTGCATGAAAGCGCTTGCACGCAGCCATCTTTGGTGGCCTGGGCTTGACAAAGCTATCGAAGCTCAGGTGCACGGGTGCCAAGTGTGCCAACAATCACGGCCTGACATGCCTCAGGCCCCAGTACACAAGTGGGAGGAGACGCACACCCCTTGGTCACGGGTACATTTAGATTATGCTGGGCCCTTTCAGGGGCAATTCTTCCTTATCCTTGTGGATAGCCACTCCAAGTGGCAAGAGGTTGTACCTGCATCCTCCACTACTACTGCCAGGACCATCCAGGTGTTAAGAGGAATCTTTGCAACCCATGGCCTTCCAGATGTGCTTGTATCTGACAATGGTCCTCAATTTACATCTTCTGAGTTCCAGGCTTTTCTTCAGGCCAACCTGATCCGGCATGCAACGTCTGCTCCCTTTCACCCTTCCACCAACGGGCAAGCGGAGAGAATGGTGCGCACCATCAAAGACGCACTCAAAAGACTAAGATACGGCAGCTGGCATCACAGGTTAGCAGATTTCCTTCTTGCACATTGCACCACACCATGCACTGCCACTGGAAAGAGCCCAGCTGAACTGCGCTGGGGTCGCCGCCTCATTACTAAGTTGGATAGACTGCACCCTGACCGGGTGGCTTCACAGGTGTCACAGCCGCGGGCACCTAGGAGACTTCAGGTGGATGATCCGGTCTGGGCTAGAAACTATGGCCCTGGACACCTCTGGGTCCCTGCTGTCATCTGTAAGATCTTTGGACCTCTCTCATATGAAGTGACCTTGGGAGATGGTCGCGTCCTGAGGCGTCACATGGATCAACTGTGCTGGCGGTTGTCCCATGATGCTTCCACCCCTGCCTCCGCTCTCGGGGGGGAGGGGGCCCAGGAGCCAGATCGCACTTCAGGTCAACATCCTGAGACCCTGCCCCATTGCTCCTGGGAAGTACTGCAGGACACTAGGGATTTCCTAGGGGTGGAGCACGGGCATCCTCAGGGTTCAGCTATTGCGCCGAATTGGGAGTCTTGCATATCCGCAAGAGCTCCAAACAGGAATTCACCTGAGGGGGAGTCTGCCACAGAGGCGGCTCCTGACTCTGGCACTTCAGCCACTGGGGACTGGAATGATTGGGGCACTCCTGCAATGCAGGTCACGTCCGAGACTGGTTGCAGGCTTGAGGGATTTAGTTCCTGGAGCCATCCAAGGTAGTTGGGGAATCCTCAGCCAATTCAGAAGGTTGGGGAATTCCAGCTGCTCTACAGGAGCCTGGAAAGAGCTCTGGCAAATTCACCAGTACACCTCACCAGGGGTCATCTGCAAAACGTGTGCATAAAAGTCCTGGTTTAGTGAGCCCATCAGACGGGCCAGTAGGCCAGGCGCCCTTAAGTACAAGTCCTGGTCTGCCTAGCCGAGCAAGTGACCAGGCAAGCCAGGCCCTCTCTCTAACCTTGCGTAGGTCGCAAAGGGCTAAGGCCCCTCCTAAGCATTTAGGCAATTATGTGAGGTTCCTGTCAACACAAGGGACTTTACAAGTCTAGGTCATGGAGGTGAACCTATGTTGGGAAAATAGATAGACATGCGACGCCACATTAGAGAGTGGTTGGTTAGCCAACCCTATTAGTTATAGAACAGGTAGGAGATCCAGTGAAGATATGGATGAAATATTCTCAAAGGAGCAGCATCATTTCCCAGTGTGGACAACAACTGATTATAGATGATGACTATAGCCAATGAAAGGAAGAAACATCTTTTTCCCTTGGAGGAATATGAACTAGGAAAAGGCTATCCATATTTGCCTAGGTAAGGAGTGCACAACTTCCATCGAACTAAGGGTCACGTCTGGTTTTGCACAGTTTATCAATTTCCAGATTTCAAAAGAGGAAAAATCCAGGGCCTCTATTGTTATAGTTGCACAATGGTTTTAAGGGGTGAAATGAATGCTTTAAGCAATGGATGCTTTAAGCATTTTGCTTCTTGAACCCCACTTTTCCATGTGGAGGCCACCTGAACATGAAAAAAGACATAGCTGCTTTAAAGAATTGCAGAAAAAGACTGTGATTGTGCTCCTAAGCACTCTGAAACAAATTCTAGAGAAATCCAAAGTATTGCATAGCTCCGAAAATTTGCCTTTTACATGCACTGTAGAAGCCTGTAGGTTTCCAGGCTAAAAGGAAGAATAAGGATGAGCATGATGTCTCTCTACCTCTATTATTAAGCTGACCTATCGAAAATTTCTGTTTCTGACTTCCGGTTCCAGTTTGCGGCGTCACTAGTCGTACGGGGAGACTCGTCTCCTCGTCGGCTAGCTTTCCCTTCGTCGGCGGACCCTTATACGGGTCCAAAATCGCCCTGGAGGGTGCAACTTCCGTCGATGAGGCCCCTGTCCAGCTGCAGAGGAGCGGTGGCTCCTCCAGCTGTCTGGACGATCTCTGAGGGCCGGCGAAGAAGAAGATCGGCCGGTAAAATGGCCGATCGCTCTGCCGCTTCAGACCGTAAGTCAGACAACATCTAATCTGTGAGTGCCCCCGTGGTAAACCCGGGTGAGAATCTGCTTGCAACTCTCTCTTTTCTACTTTTCTTTTTGCTACCTGTAAGAGCTTTTGGAATTATTTCCCTGGCTTGAAAAGGCAGTTTCTACCTTTTTTGGGAAGAAAGGCGTTTTATAAATACAGAAAAAGACTTTATTTTATTTTATTTCTATGTATATCTTTCTCTTTGGATACAAAAGGAAAGAAGATGGAAAAGGTTTTCTTTCCTCTCTTTCTTCAAGAACTGCATTAGTTTTTTTTTCTTATATATTATACTTCAAAAGATAGAAACAAGGAATTGATTTCTGGAAAAGATTTTCTGCAACTCACTGAGGGCATCTAGTGGTGAAAATGTAATACTACGGCTTTTGCTATTTATTTATTTTTTTTTAAAAATGGGACTCTGAACTTTAAAATACCTTTGAGGAAAAGATAAGCTGTGCAGCTCTGAAAGCTGTGGGGCTGGATATTTTCTGCATTAGACACAGCCTCCACAAAAAGGGAAGAGAATTTTTGTTAAGCATTATATTAAAATGGAGAAAACTTTGTCACAAGAGAACTGTGCACTCATACTGGAAAAGATTTATGAGGCCACGGCAGAAATACGTGCTACAATTAAAAATTGTACTTTAGAATTGAGATCTAGAGATTTTACCACATCTGTTCAAATGGATCTTCAGGCTACATCTGACTATGATATAAACCAAAATATATCAAAAGAGGAACCTACAGTGACAGAAGAGGAACTTATTTCACCTGACAACCCTTTCTTCAGCAACTTAAAGAGTCAGAAGAAGCAAAGATCAAAACCCCAAACTACAAAGCAATGACGCTGCAAGGAGAAGAGGAAAAGACGTCTATTGCAGAGGAAGGGATTTCTACTCTCCCAAAGATTACTACAAGCCACAAAAATGGATTCACTGGTTGAAAGGGAAGCGTTTCTATGGATGCCGGTGTGGCATAGAAAAAAACCCAGAATTAGACTGAAAAAGAAACTTAAAACTGTTTAATGGATTAAAAGGCAATCTTTGTTTTATGGTTTGTTTCAAGGATAATGATTTAGAGTCAGAAGTAAGAAAAATAAAATTACAGACGTGCATTTAAATTGGTTAGATGATTTTTGTTGTTGTATGGAAATCTGCTTGGTACAGAAATATGAAAGTCAAAATTGGACCGAAAAAAGAAACTTGGTTTTATGGACTGTACTAAAGATAAAAAAATATATAATTATACATTTATATATATATATATATATGTTTAAAGAGACCAGAAATGTATTTTTTTGGAATAATAGATTGATTTTGAGGGAAATTATATATTGGAATTGGGAAAAAAAAGGTTGAGTTTTTTTAGATAGGAATGTGGAAATGCTTAAATTACTTAGGTGATCTTTGTCTATAACAATATGATTTGATAAGGTATGAGAATTAATTGGATGGAACTGGAAGTTTTTGTAATGAATTGAAACATTAAGGTTTAATACTGTTTTTTCTTTTCTTTTTTTTAACTAAGTTACTTATTATTGGAAGAAGAAGCAAACGAGATTGATGATAAAAAGAGGGAGGAGAGAGATTACGAGCTTGAACATATCTGGAAGAGATAGTTGAACTTATAATTGGTTGATATAAAACAATATTTGATTATGATAATTGTAAATGGATAAAGTTTTGAAAAAGGTTTAGTAGTAATAGAAATTCAAGCTAGAAATGGAATATATTAAATTTACTATGTTATTTGAGGGAAATAGAGAGATGATGGTGAATGTATTAAGTTGAGCTATTTATATGTTTTCACTTTGGAATGTTTGTTCACCCAAGCACCACGGTGTGTCATAAGTACTTTTTGTTAAAATTAGAAAACCAATAAAATATATATTTTTTTTAAAAAAAAGAAAATTTCTATTTCTGGATGTTCCCTACACAAGTTAGAATTCTGGGAAAACCCTTATTATTTTCTCACTAGCTGTACCCGGCCACGCATTGCTGTGGCTCAGTCTGGTAAAAGCATATGTTGCTTTTACGTCCAACAGATGGCTCTTTTTTTAAAAAAAAAGCATGTTTTACCTGTCACAGGTGTGACATCTATATAATATAGGTATAAAGAAACATGCGCATATTTGAATGCAACGTTGTGTCAAAATTTCAAAGCAATCGGTGAAGAACTTTCAGAGATTTAAGATTTTGAACAAATGAACATTTACATTTTTATTTATATAAGATAGATTGTCCCTTTTTCATTTTTTCCTTTAATTATATACTTGTCTTCTTTTTGTTGCATTCTTTATTGATTCTTTTATATTTTGGATACTTTTCTGAATTAGCATAAAGTTTATATTGTGCATTTTTAAGATGAAGGTGATCATTTATTATACATATTTTACTTCACAAAGAGATCAAAACAGTGTATAAATTAAGTGTTAAATTCTACAAATTTTTTTCCTTTAATTTTTAATGTAAATGTTTTCTATAAAAATCCATTTAAAACCATAATATCTTTTATGACTATCTCCTCCTGGAGTTATTTTATCCAATAAATGTCTAATTTATGTCACATCACAGACTGTCATCTAACACTCAAAACTGTATGATACTACTCCAGAGAGAGAATCCCAAAAACTGAAAATAGTAGTATACTTTGAAACTCAAACAATTCATTAATCTATAGATCAGGGGTGTTAAACTGCCGGCCCTCTGGCCAGTTGCATCATATGGAAACCGCACCCACCCCAGCTCCGGCAATGCAAAAAACCTTGCGATATGTCGCAACACATCACGTGACGTGGCGAGTTTGACATCTATGCTATAGATCAAAACTCTTTTTCATCTGTTTTCCTTTTAAGTATATATTTAAAATCTGGAACACTATGGTGCAGTAAGAAAACATTAAAGGAATTTGAAACTTGGAGGCAAAACAATGAGGAAAATATGTCTAATGCAGGTAATCCTCAACATAACCACAACTGATCACCAAATTTCTGTTGCTAAATGAGACATTTGTTAAGTGAGTTTTGCCATTTTATGACATTTCTTGCCACAGTTGTTAAATGAACTACTGCTGTTGTTAAGTGAGACATTGCTGTTGTTAAGTGAGATGTTTGTTAAGTGAGTTTTGCCATTTTATGACATTTCTTGCCACAGTTGTTAAATGAACCACTGCTGTTGTTAAGTTAATATCATGGTTGTTAAATGAATCTGGCTTCCCCATTGACTTTGTTTGTCAGAAGATTACAAAAGTTAATCATATGATCCCAGGACATAGCAACCATCATAAATATGAACTAGTTGCCAAGCACCTGAATTTTGAGCACATGATCATGGGGATGCTGCAATGGTTGTAAGTATAAAAAAGGGTCATAAGTCACTTTTTTCAGTGCTGTTGTAACTTTGAATGGTCACTAAATGAACTGTTCTAAGTTGAGTACTACCTGCATACAACATTGCTTCTGGGAAAGGCTAAGTAGAGTGACAGGGTGAAGCTTATATCTATGTGAGGGTGAAGGTTCGTTCTCTGAACTTGTGGATTGGTTTCTGAATGTTTCATTAGCAGGCTAGGTAACATCTTCAGCGGAGTTAAGGGGATGTCACAGTTCTTCTGTTTATAAGGGCTTCATCTGTGAGTGTTTCGAGTGAGGGTCCATGAAGGGTCTTGTGATGGGAACGTTACATCAGGTCAGGGTTATTGGGAGATGAGGTGCCGGTTACGGGGGGGCTCGTGTGGGTTGGTTGAGGGTCAGTGCTGTTTCTGGTTGGCTGTGTGATTGATTTGGATTCTGAGGGGTTTGTAGGCTGGCTGCAGGTCAATGTGTCTGTTGATGGAATTGCTTGTGGATGAACTCATGAGCATGGCGGGTGGTAGCATGGCCAAAGATTTTTGTGTTGCTTCAACCAAACTGGTGCTGTTTGGTGTTGGTGTGGGTAGAGATTAAGGATTTGGGATTGTGGCATTTGACTGCCAGCCGGTGTTCATGGATCCTGGTTTTTAATGTTACCTAGCCTGGTAATGAAACATTCAGAAACCAACCCATAAGCTCAGAGAATGAACCTTTACCCTAATTTTACACCCAAGCTACAGATATTCGCCACTACTGCAAACTTATATCTATATGTTCAAAAAAGTTTATATTTCAAATATTAAAATTCCAGGCATCAACATTCTTTCAGTGAACATGAAAAAGTTCTTTGCTTGGACATACTGAAAAAAATCAGTTCCACTTATAATTCTGTCCATTTTTTGCACTACATTCAATACTATACTTAACAAAAGTCCAGGTTTTTCCTATAGTTGTGAAGGCAGCCATTGCAGGAAAAAAACCAAACCAATAAGGTTATACCTAATGAAGACAAAATAAATAAATAAATGTAAAATTAGGAAATAATTCTTTCACATCAGTTCCTAAGACTTGTATTGTTCTTAAGGCACTTTTGGTAAAAATTCAAAATCAGTTGCTGTTCCTTAATAGAGAAAAAGAGGTGAAAGTTTTTATTACAAACAATTTGGCTTTACAAATCTTCAATTTCTGTAGTTATTCCCCCCATACAATCCAATTTCTTTAATATGTTTATTTTTATTTATCTTATTTATTTCAGTAATTTATGTTGCCACCCATCTCATAGCATTGACTCTAGTGTTAGCTGCCATGGGAAAATTAAGAAGATGAGGGAATGTATGGCAACTCTAACAAAAAATGAGCAATTATTTATTATATACACATTAGAGCCATCATTAAAAAGGCACAACAAAAAATGTTATTCCTGCATCAACTCAGAAAGCTCAGATTGCCCAAAGAGCTGCTGACACAGTTCAACAGAGGAATTATTCTATAACTGTCTTATTTGGCACAGCAGCCAAACGGAACAGGTACAGACTTCAACAGATAGTTAGGACTGCAGAAAAAACAATTGCTACCAGCCTGTCTTCCAGGACCTGAGCCAGAAAGAGGGCTGAGAAAATATCTACAGACCCCTCATATCCTGGACATAAAATGTTTCAACTCCTCCCCTCAGGACACTGCTGCAGGGCATTGCATGACAAAACAACTAGGCAAACTAGCATCATTCTATGCTGAACATCTAATTCCCATAGCACTGTCTTATGTCTAAAAATATTTACCCATGTAGTAGGGATGTATTACTATTATCCTTCTACTGTTGTTATCTTATGTTTATATTATTTGTTGTTTGCATGTACACTGAGAGCTTATGTACCGGATACAAATTCTGTGTGAGACCAATCAATAAAGTATTGTATTATTGTATTGTATTGTATTGTATTGTATTGTATTGTATTGTATTGTATTGTATTGTATTGTATTGTATTGTATTGTATTGTATTCATTATAAGGATTATTTTAACCAGTACAAAACCAGTAATGTTTTATCATCTTTGGTTAAAGAAATTATTACAGCTTAGTATATAAAATAAATTGTTTATAGCAAGGAAGAAAAAATATTTCCTGGGAGCATAATGCAACCAATTCACACAACCCAGCTGTATGTCACTATGTAAATTGCTGTTCATCCAAAACATCAGAGAAGCTGATCAATTTATACCTATTAGATAACATTTTGACCCAGTTAGAAAGCTGACTGAATTAAATTGAAGATGGGAACTCTTTGGGGATTTTCAGCCACTGCTTGATTTTTTTGCTATAGAACTTTAGCCTTCACTTCTATGATATCAAAATCTTGCTTCTTTATTACTGACAGTAGATAAATCTAACGAACATGGCAGTTCTTTAGAAGCTTAATAAGGATTCACCCACAGGCAGGTTTATAATGCCAGAAAAGCTCCTCTGAAATACAAATTGTGTTTCCTGATCACTGTGAGGGAATAGTAAATGCATTATCCTTAAAGTCTGATAGGCCTGCGTATCTTAAAACATGGTTCACAATTCACTGCTCCTTTGTCAGAAGACATGGTTGCAATTTCTTTGCAAAAAAGATATATGACATGAAAAGAATTTGAGAAAAGCTGGAAGCCTTCAATCAAGCAACGTCATAGTCAGAAGAATGATTTCTTAGATGTTTCCCCACCCCCAAAATATCAAAGAATCCATGATGGAATTCAAACTAATGCAGCCCAAGAAATGGTTGCTGAGCCTTCATCTTAAGATAGCCATTTAGTGACCATTTGAAGTTACAACATCATTGAAAAAAGTGACTTGTGACCATTTTTCACATGACTGTTGCAGCATCCCCATGATCACATGATCAGAATTCAGACTCTTGACAACTGGCATGTATTTATGACAGCTCCAGTGTCCTAGGGTCATGTGATTAACTTTTGCGATCTTTTGACAAGCAAAGTCAATGGAGAAGCCCCTATTCATTTTACAACTGTGTTGCTCACTTAACAACTCTGGCAAGAAAGGTCATAAAATGGAGCAAAGCTTACTTACTATCTAACTTAGCAACAGAAATTTTGGGCTCAGTTGTGGTTGTAAGTTGAGGACAACCAGTAGCCTATATCTTTAGGTCATCATTTTTCACTGTTGAAAAGTTTTTACTTCCTAACATTTAATATCTATAACAAATTCATGATTCCTCTAGTCTGGAATGACACAGTGTGACATTATTCCAGCTATCGGGAGAATTCTATCGTATGTCATATCAATCTTTTATTCTCGTGACAAAGCATTCCCATCTCCTCCAACCATTTCTCAGAAGACATAATTTTGAGTACCCGCTCATCCTTATTGCCTTTTCTTGAAACTTTTTGTTTCAAGAAACCTTCTTAAAGTGTCATGTTCTTAACTAGCACAATAGGCATCTGATCAATGAAATGGAAGGATCACTTCCCTTAATTTTGGAACTGTACTTCTTTTCATGTAATATTAGCATTGCATTTGCCTTTTTGCAGCTCTGTCACATTGCTGATTTATAGTTCTTCTGTTCCATAATAATTTTCACAACTACAGGGCATCTCCATCCTTTATCTATTCATCTGATTTTTCTTCTGAACTTTGAAAAAGTTTGCATTGATCTCTGTTAAATTTCTTTATGTTGGGTTCAAACTATTTTGCTAAACTATCAAGATTGTTTTTTACCCTTTGTCTTCTGGAGTGTAGCTATCCTCCCTAATGTAGTGATATTTGCAGATTTGATAAGGATCTCCTCCATGTTTTTAATTCAAATCACATAAAAATATTGAAGAGGTTAGGGCTCCTGATTAAAGACTGTAGCATCCCTTTCAATAACTCACTTCAATCTCATGACCAACCATGGTTGAGTCCCTTTGAATATGAGCAAGACAGGTTGGCATCCCTTTAACTGTTCTGTCATTTAGCCTAACTTAACTAACTTGCTAACCAGGATGTCCCAGGGTACTTTGTCAAATGCTTTGTTGAAATTGAGCTTTGGGACATCTACAGCATTCTCATAGTCTACTAATCAAAACACCCATTACAAATAAGACAACATTAAGCTGATACATTTTTTACTAGGAAAATCTAGTTAAAAATGCTGACGTCTGATGATTACCACATTGTTTTCATGGTGCTTGTGAGCTGATCTCTTTACCATATGTTTTAGAATCTTCCAAAGTATTAATATCAAGTGACAAGTCTGTAGTTTCCTCTATCTACTTCCCCCCACCCTTTGTCTTGAAGTTACTTGATATTCCATCATTTGCCAAGATGTCTCAAAGATGATATAAAATACACACAAATACAAGATATGCATAACACATCAAGCCAGGCCATCAGCAAGTTTATTCAGGACGCTATCATTTTCAACTTTCTGTGCTGCTTCTTCACCCTGGATTATTTCTTTATTAAATTATTATTATATTAAATAATATTAAATTAGTATTAAATCATAAATTATTTATTTATAATTTATCAAATATTTATATATTCATTCATCAGCTGCCTGATGAAAAAATATAAGCCTCACTGGAGAAGACTGAAGCAAAATAGGAATTGAGTAATTCTGCATTTTCTTTGTTATCTTTCAGGGTTTTTTTTCCTGTGTTCTTGAGCAGCTCATATGCGGATGCTTTTTTCTTTTTGTTTTTCAACATATCTCAAGAAATCTATTTGGTTGTTCAATAACCTCAACTCATTTTCAAGTTTTCGAACATCATCTATACAGTTCTAGTCTCTCTAGTCCCCAGGTTAGTCACGGACTTGGTCTATGAGCTAGGACATTCTTTACTGGTGATGCTGTGAGTCTTCAGATGGGGACGATGCACAAATGATCCTTCTTTTAGATCCATAGATTTAGCTTCTGTTCATTCTCTACTAATACTGGAAAAAGAACTGGACTGCATCCATAAAATTATAAATCGTAATCTATAGTGTGCATTGGAAGTGGAAAAAGTTAGAGATATTTCAGATTTCCATCCATACTCATTTTTTGGGGAATGAGTGTCAATTTTGTTATTGGTTTTTGGAAATGATTATGAGTGTGTGAGTGTATTCCACTCTGGTAGTTTACCGCAAACGGGCACACAATATGCTTATCAAGTGTTATGATTCCACTTTTATTTGAAAGGATAAAATGGACCATCCCCTCTCCCTTTTTTTGTTGAAAAAGTTATATTCCCAGTTAGAGGATGCTTTAAAAGTTTAACTCTTTGAAACAGCGTCTTCCCTGTATTTTTTTTTAGAACAATATATTTATCCCCCACTTTTTAAACAAGATTCCACAGCTGAGAATAAAACTATCTAAAGCAATGCAGTATGTATTCACATGTACCTTATATAGTTTCATGCAATCATAAAAATAGCCTCAAATAATGTATATATGTTTGTGTAGATTTCATATGGTTATAATGTGATCAATTAAAAGAGCTTGGTAGAATGAAAAGTCTTTAAAGACATGTTAAGTTTTCAGGCAAGTTGAGTATTTAGAGGAGAAGATTCTGCAACTGTGGAAATATTTGTGAAAATCCCAGATGACTAACTATAGCAGAATTATGCAAGTAATCATTTCCAGTCTAGATTATCAGAATTTTCTGCTTACCTCTAAACTGCAGTGTAAAATGTCAGAGCTTCTCCTGGCTTTGATACAGTTAAGATTTGCTTCAAATACCTAATTATTTTTTATTGTCCAGGCTTAATCCTCGTCACAGAGCTCAAAGCTGTATTCCTGTAACCATCAATCATAACCTTCAAGAATGCGACTTTGCAATGCTCAGTTTGAATATCTCATGTGTGTAAATATATATATATTCATAAGCATGGATTGCAAAGCTTTCCACAATGAAATTTGCATATCAATAAAATTAATCACAGGATAATATTTATCTTATGATTTCCAAATATGGATTTTATTCACCATGAAGGTCAAACGGTAGCTGCTCTATGTCTATCTGTGTGTGGGAACTAGCATCAAAGGGACCAATACCTGATAAAACTTAATGATTATATATATATTGAATAACAATACAATGGTTATTATTTAGATATTATTCATTTTTCATATTACATGTTTGTAACCAAGAAATGCCTTCGTATAATAGCTTAGTTCGGGAGAAAAACTTACAAATTTGTTTGTGCCCAATGTTTCAGAGGTGATGTACAGTATCTATTTATATTCAACTTTTGAATAAACTAATTCTAATTTCTTTGTAAATTGCAATACAAATTAACTTGATCTCTATCTTCTAAACAAAAAAAAAGATTAAAAGATAGCTTCATCAGAATTTGGACTTCTCAGCTGCAATGCATTTCTATGTTAAAAATATAATTTATTTAAATATATGTCCAGAAAGACTCATGAGCATTTGTACAGGATATAGAATTCCTCTTCCTTGTTCTAATACAGAACCTCTGTTTCAAACTGGTTTGAAAGGGATTGTCTTTTGTAGGAAAATAAAAAATGTTTTTGTGGCACTTCACAAAAAAAATTATGCAATGATGCATCTAAAGACTTCTTGAATTGATTTTAATTCAGAACGGTTATACGGCTGCAGAAGATCATATATACTCTGGGAATGAGAAGAGAAATTGTTTAAGAGATTCTGAAATTAACTCTTAGAAAATACTGTTGATCAAGTAAACCAGGAAAACACTCAGTAGATAGACATCATGAATATCGGGAAATATAATCCCAAGGAAACATTTCCATGGAGTAGGTGTAATCATTTATCTGAAATGAGAAACAGGAAGAATAAATTGGCAAAAATATTTTTGCACCCACCTATTCCATTTTCCCATGAAATTATGCATTTGCCCTATTGCACAACTCAGCAGTCTCTTTAATTCTAATGAGCCATCTTTAAAAAAAAAAAAAAAAATCCTATGCTTAAATTGGGTGGCATGGTGGCTCAGCAGTTTTGACACTGGGTTTGTTGGCTGGAAAGCCAGTAATCCAGGTTTGTGACCCAAGTGCCATGCGACAGGGTGAGCTCCCATCCTCACCCCAGCTAACCTAGCAGTTTGAAAGCATGCAAATGAAAGCAGATAAATAGGTACCACTTTGGTAAGAAGATAACAGCACTTCATAATGTCATGCTGGCCACATCACCCTGGAAATGTCTTTGGACAGAGCTGGCTCAATGACCTTGAGTTCCATCCCTATCGTCAGCAGGGAATAAAATCCATAGGGGACTTCTTATGCCTAAATTGGTGTAACTTTCTCCATATTTGGTATTCAGTATCAAACTACTTTCAACTGTTGCTAGCCCATCTTAAGTTGTCCCAGAGCCATCTAAGCATTGTCATTCTTTCTTTAGATTATACCAAAGAGACTGGAGTTGTTCTTAGAGAAAACTGAAAGCTACCACTGATAAAAGGAAATCTCCTTTGCCCCACAGATAATTATGCCAAAGTGATTGCTGTTCATCAGTCCATTCCCAGTGTGCCTATATAGCAATAGGATGCCTACACATTTTTGCAGGTAAGCATGAGGCAAGACCAAAATCTGATCACTGCTGTACGACCATTTGGCAGTTGAACTTGCTACTCTCCACTTGGCTGTTCAAGTGATTCAGAGTTTAAGCAAACTTTTGGTGAAAACCATAAGTGTACAAAAAATCTCCTTATATATGGGATGGACAAATATATCTCAGGAAATGGAAGGTATGTATGGGGAGATACTTATTTGCTGAATATAGTTCTTCAGCCAATCCTTCCAAATGTTTTCTCTGATAGTGACAATTAGCTTAAAGGAGAGCTTACAATCTTCCATTTCTCTTCAACATTTTCTCAAGTTGTCTACTACTACACAACCTGGCAGGGCTTTAGAAATGTAAGAGTCTTCACTATATTCTGATAGGATTTTAAATTGGAAGGAGGGTATGTTTTATCCCAAAGAGTAGTTACTGTAGTTGAACACATGTGATTTTCTTCTCTATTTTTCTGAAATATTTGGAGGGAGACATGTTTCAGGCAATCAAACAGCAAGAACTACAAGTTGCTTTGCACCTGCTTTTTTATGGAAACCTCTTTCAGTTTCCACCCAGATTTCCCAGAGATGCTAAATAGATTGCTTTTAGCAGAAGCTCCGAAGAAATAAAGCACTACATCCTCATAAGTATATCAAAAATATGCTAGAGCTGCTTTCAACAACCTCAAGCATTCCAGGCATACTGGATAGACTGTAAGGTCCATAGCTCCCAGACAACACAGGAATTATGGGCTGTCTAACATATCTAGGAACTTCAAAATGACAAACTAAAAAAACAATCCCAAAACAAAAACCCAAATTACAAACATAACAACGAGAAATAGCAATACTTTATTTCCTAAATCCAAGTAGTTTTTCTGATATATATAATAATAATAGGGAAATCTTTGTCATGCATTGGATGACAGACCACCTGTATCGTATAGTGCAATAATTTAATAGCAACAGGTGATGATGATAAGCTCAGCTATTATAGCAGCAATTTTATTAGAAATATTGACTCAGTTCTAGGGCTCACATTATGTGATTGTGAAGTAATAAGCTCCCTACATGAAATACACCAATTTATCGGAAAGAAACATTTAGCATAGTCCCTTCCACAATGGATATCTTTACTATAGTGTGGAAATGTTTTACACAGGAGAAGATTAAAAAGAAATGTCCACTTTTGTGATGTAGATAGCCCAGGATTTCATGATTTGCAATCTGAGAACTGCATGCCAAGACTAGTTCTCACCACACTGCAGTTTCTCAATGACAAGCAATAAATTCTTCTGTTCTGATAATTTCACAGTCATTTGAACAAGACCTTTAACAATGCATTAGTAATTTTCTTTTACATTTTTGAATAAGGTATACTTGATTACGAAGACAGTTTTTAAAACGATTTCCTCCTGTATGCATATATGACATTCGTCATAACCTTTCACACATATATTCCTGTCTCTCTTCTGTTACAGTGAAGAGTTTCCAAAATTCATTGAAAATTGTTTTTCTCTTTACATATTTTAACTTTTCTTCTCCCCTCTTCCCTCATTCTGTCTCTCTCACACACACTACACGTACATAAGTTATACAGAAAAAGTTGATGCAGTTCTTAAACTAAAATCCATTTGCATTTGCAAGATAAAAAATACATATTAAGACATTTTGTCTGGGAACCTGATTATCTAAATCAGGGGTGTCAAACTGCCGGCTGCGGGCCAGCTGTGTCATGGCGAAACTGAGCCCACCCCATTGCCGGCAATGGGAAAAAAGTCACGATACATCACAACACATCACATGATGTTGCGAGTTTGACACCCCTGATCTAAATGCTAGTTTTAAAAAAATCTAAGGAGACTTTCTTTTAACCCATAGTTAAAATTAACTAACTAACTAACTAACTAACACCAAAACATAGTGTTGTGAAAACTCTTCTGAGTATTTTGATGACTGTTTCATTTTTACATTTAACACAAAATAATTTTGACTGAGCTTTATACTTCTCAAATTTATAGTTATGGTGCTGATATTTCCATGCCTTAGTAATAAATAATGGAATAAAGGATTTTTTTCTCAATGCTTTAGAGGAGGCAGGTGAAGCAATGTCTTTGAAAATATTCTACTGGAGAAAATTTTGGTTGCTTATTTTTCAATTTGCATTTGGCTTCCATCCCTTTGAAACTGAATCATGGCAAATACTCTACTTATGCTCTAACAGAACTCAACATAAATAGTTCGATGCAGTTAGTTTCATTAATTTCATTGGATATAGCCAATGTAAAAAAAAATGATTATTCTGCCTTTGTTTGCTGTGTAAAATATTCCTGCATTCTCCATGAAATTGATGGCACAATGCAAGAAAACAAACAAATTGGAAAACAGAAACACACAGGTTTAGAAGATTCAGTCGAAACTAATTCAGGTTCCATTGATTTTTGTAGATTTACTTAAGTATAACCATATCTGGCTTCAGCTCAATTGCTGATTTCATTTATCGTGTTAAGACATGATGTGCATTAACCATGATCTGTTCAATAAGCCACAAGCCCAGATTCACAGATTACAGTAAGATATGTTCAGAAATCACAGTGCCTGCTATTACACAGCATTATTCCAAAAAATAATCAAATCATAGTTACAATATGAATGTTTGTAAAAAAAAAAGTGTACAAACTTAGTGTGATACAACCTACAAAATTTTTTGTGTTCTACCAGTATCTCATACTAAATTGGTGCAATTAAAATTCTCAAAGCAAATTATACTCCTGTAATTTTTAATTCTGTTTTCTAAACCTCATCATCATTCAAACCTCTCACTTCTCTATCTGCTCTGTGGAAATTAGACCAATTCCTCTAATCTTTGTTATCATATTAAATATTATTAAAATATTCTCATTTTTCCTTATCACTCATTCCCTTATCCACACTGTCATTCTGTGACATGTTTGCTTTAGTGCTTTCTCTACCATAATTTTTATAGAAGGAAAGAAAGAAAGAAAGAAAGAAAGAAAGAAAGAAAGAAAGGAAGGAAGGAAGGAAGGAAGGAAAGAAGGAAAGAAGGAAAGAAGGAAAGAAGCATTTTTCTTTCATAATGTATTTTCTGTTTCTCCAAACAAGTTCAATTGCACTTATGTCAATATTTGTTAATATTCATGATTTGACTTATAAGAATAGATAGTTTACCCCCAAATGGGAGCGGACTGCTCCTACTGGATTCAAAATTTTAGAAATAAATTACTATATATACTTGCAGATAAGCCCATCCATAGATAAGCTGACCCTTGAATTTTTAACAAAAAAATCATGAAAAATGTACCTGGGAAAAACCAATTGTGAAAAGTTAAAACAAAATCTGCTCTGGAAAACAACATTTATTGAAACAATATGTGAAAATAAATGAAGTCCCTTTGTTTTCACATTTTGTATATTAAATATATTGATTTAAAAAAAAGCTTTGAGGGTCAGCATATCCACGAAAGGGCTTATCTACAAGAATAAATGGTTTAAAGAAGTAAACTGGTACTACTACATACACTCATGGATAAGCCTATCTGTGGATTATCCAAACTCAATTGTGGAAGTGTATTTTGGAACCTAAAATTCATGGTTTACCTGCGAATATATAAAGAAGGTTCATCTTCTTGGCCTGCCTTTTTTCCAACTTTATGGGCACCTCTATGATCTGTCTAGAGTTTGGCTATAGTAAAACATGGCTCTCTATTTATGTATTTACCTTCAGGAGTTACAGGGCCACCTATCTCATACAATGATTCTAGGCAGCTCCCAACAATCCTTAAAACTTAATTCAAAACAAAGGTATCCTTTTCCCCCATCCCCCAATACCAGATCAAAATCCTTTTAGATCAATTCCCCCTTCCCATTCTAGCCCAATACTTGGAGGAAGAGCCAGGTCTTCATGGGCCTTTGGAAAGCCAAAAGGTTATCCCTCTCCCCTTTTTGCCTCTTTAACCCATTTCTTCCTTTTGCTTGCAGATTATTTCCCTTGCAAATCTTGGAATCATTCAGAAGAAAGTGATTGTATAGGGCAGAAGAGAATTTCAGGTAAGAGAAGTGACTTGTGTCTCTTCCCAATTCTCTCCATGCCAAAGAGCCTTGGTGGCGTAGTGATTAGAATGCAGTGTTGCAGACTGACTCTACCCACAGCCAGGAGTTTGATCCTGACTGGCTCAAGGTTGACCTAGCCTTCCATCCTTACAAGGTTGGTAAAATGAGGATCCAGATTGTTGGGGACAATATGCTGACTCTGTAAACCACTTAGAGAGGGCTGTAAAGAAATATGAAATTTAAGTCTATTGCTATTGCTAAATCCTAGGATTGTATGTGCTTCCTCTAAAACCTGTTATTCATCACATACTGTTTGTCCCTGGCCTTGCTGGCTAAGGCTGATAAGAATTTCAGTCAGGCAATATGTATTGGGCTACACCTCCACTGGGATTCCATTTCTAGCTAATCCCTGAAAAACATGGCATGAATGCTCTTTATTTACTTCCTGCTCTTCCTTAATAACCCACAAACTACATCTAGTTTCTGAAAATGTCCTAGAAATAATACATGCAGCGACTGCTATTGCTGCCCTTATTATTACTACTATTAATAGTAATTAGAATGATTGCTATTCTTATTATTACACCAATAAACACTTAGCAAGCTGTCAAGGCTAATATTTTGTAGTTTAAAGAAAGAAGGAAGGAAACTAACAGAAGCAGTCTGCAAGCTTTAAAAATACTGGAGATACACTTGTCTGGCAAAGAAAAAATAGATTCATAAATTCTTCACCATACTTACACTAAGGTTCTTCCCACCTCAACTCTACAAACGATTATCTGCAGTAAAGACAAGGAATATTTTCAGCATAATAACAACCACTGATGCATGAACAGTCTCCTCCTGCGCACATTACAAAACTCATCCACATGCAAATAACCTCATTTTTTTTAACCCAGGGAGGTTCATGATTTTATACATTTGAATATAATAACCAAACCGAACAAAAAGAACACACTCTCTCTCTCTTGCTGACTATGTTACATATGGTGGCTGTATGAGCTTCCCAACCCCAAGGGAAAACCATTCTATTGCACAAGAGGCATAGAAATAGAAGCTTCCTGTTTGACATGAAAATTTGCAAAATGCAAATCTATAAAGCATTGCATAAATGCAACAAATATTTGGGAAGACAAAGAAGTAATAAAAGGAGGAAAACGAAAGTTCAGAGATGAGCAATGAAATGCCAGACATAAATCTCTCTTTATTCAACCTAAGAAATTGCTATACTCATTAAATCTTAATGAGACTCAGTGGGCTGAATTCCTTTTCTTAGAAAGAAAGAAAAAGTGATAGTAGCATATGATAGTCATGTTGCTATGAGGAATGTGATATAAACAGGCAGGATTACGCACAGAGCCAAGAGACAGTGTTCCACTTATCCTGGGCTAGTTCATTTCCTAGAATCTGCTATTGGCTATCATTCCATTAAAGAAAATGCTGGATTAGCTAAACATGTTGGATAAGATACTTCTCATCTCTTCAAGCATGAGTTTATTGTTAGGATCACTTCATGCATGTTAATTATAATGCAGCACTAGAAGATAATTTCTGTCTGATTTTGCCCTGTTCATCAAGAAATGCTGCCAAAGCAAACTTTCTTTATGTCTTGGAGTCCCATTTCCAATAATGTGGATGGCGTAGCACTGCGTGATCTGTGGAACAGTTGAACTCACCCTAACTATCAATTGAGTTAATGGCTTAATCATTACCTGATAGAAAACTTTGTCCACCCTTTAGATAGATAGATAGATAGATAGATAGATAGATAGATAGATAGATAGATAGATAGATAGATAGATAGATAGATAGATAGATAGAT
>NW_015387560.1:61432-76389 GCF_001527695.2 Protobothrops mucrosquamatus
GATAGATAGATAGATAGATAGATAGATAGATAGATAGATAGATAGATAGATAGATAGATATAGATATATATCATTTTTGTTTCACATAATTCTTTTTATCTTTGTGAAATAGAGAAAATAAAGCCTGGTATTTATAACTTAAAGTTTAAAAAAATCTTCCTGAAAGCCAGTTTTGTTTTAAGAATTATTACTTTGATGTATAAAAAGAAAAAAAGAGGGGAGAGAAAAAAGGGAAGGTGGAAACCTTCAAGTAAAACATTACATTATATATAGGAAATCATTCAGACTAATGTTCAGACAGACCATGAAATTTTGTTGGCATGAAATAATATTGACTTTCAATACCCTGACAAAGGACCAGTTCATAAGCAGAAAGGAAACACATACTGGCAATCCAAGATCTTTTTGGAAAATTGCTTTGGAAAAATCAGAAGGAGGTTAACAAATTTTATTGGAAGGCAGAAGGACATAGTTTTCAACAGTTTTCATTTGCTCAGTTAAAAAAAGATTTAATATGAATAATTGCAAAACACAAAACAGAATTTGAAATTGAATTATATACAACTGATGAACATGCAATAGCAAAAACCTTTGTTATGATTTGAAACAGAAGAAGAATAGGTTAACGATTGCATGACAAGATGGTCTATTACTTTCAGATATAAAATAGACATGGACAATTGGGAGAGAATGTGGCTAACAGGTATTGATTTCACACTGTGTCATAATTTAAGATAATTTTTTAAATAAAATGATGTATTGTAGGTCTATGACACCAGAGCAATTATCATAAATGTACAAATTAACAATATACTGTATATCTGCAGATGAAGAAAGTGTCCATAGAATAATTACTCCCAAATATTTAAATAATGCAAATAAAAACAGAAACATTTAATATGTTTTCAAAAAACATTATAGCATTTAAGAAATATAGGAGTTACTTCAATGAATTAAATAGTTGCATAAATTACTATAGTTTTGAAAAATGTCAATATATCTGTATAATTATCAAGAAGACAGAATATATCATCAGCATATAATAACATGTTGTGTTCCATTTCAGCCATTTTTACACTTGAAATATCCACATTTTTAAAAATAAATCAGGACAGTTGTTCCAATATTAAATTAAAAATAAGAACAGATAAAATACACCCTTGACCAGTTTCCCGAGACAGATTAATAAGGTGACCAACCGTCCTCCTTTAGGGAGGACAGTCCTCCTTTTGTAAGTTCTGTCCTCCCTCAAAAAGTGTCCTCCTACATGTCCTCCTTTTCAATATTTGAAGACTAATCTGCAGGGCTTTTTTTTCCCTCATAGAATGCTCAGAACGGCGTTCCGGCACCTTTTTTTGATGTTTTTTTTTTCAACTTTTGCATGAGCTGTGCTACTTCCCCTATTGGCTTTCGAAAGCCAATAGGAATTGCTGCTGAGCGCGCCAAAACACCTGGCTGGCAAACTTTGCACATGCAAGTTGTCTGCAGTGAAGGCAAATTGGCAGGAACTTTGCACCCCTCCCTGCTACCCAACTACATCATCTCCTAGTCAGTCCCGAAGATACCTGGAGCGGCAACGCCATGGTAAGTTTCTCTTGATCTTCAGCCCTGCTAGGGCAATAATGGCTGCGGGCGCAAGAGGTAGGGGCGGTGGGGCTGCTGTGGGCGGGGGTGTGAGGGGTGGCAGTGGCTGGCTGTCCCCCATGCTGTGGGAGCCGCGGGGACCGCTCTACATGGCGCTGCGCAGGGTGGGCGGTGGTGCTGGCGGGGCAGCTGCAGGCGGGGTGTGTCGATGGCGGGCTGCCCCCGGGGCCAGAGCCGGCGCGGCTGGTGCTTTGGGAGCTGCGGAGCCTGCTGTACATGGCGGGACAGTGGTGCTGGCGGGGCAGCTGCTGGTGGGGGTGCGGTGGGCAGTTGACCTTCCATGGGCCGGGCCAGCTGGTGGTCTACCCAGTGCTGGACCTGCGCTGCTGCACCCCTTATGGCAGCCTACTATGCTGTCTTCATCATTAATTTGATAAAACAGAACTTAGTGTTCTATGTTCATCATGAACTAAGTCTGATGAAAATAACTATTTTGGCAGGGATGAATTAATAGCATGCATTTTGGGTTATAGGAGCATCTCATTCACTTGAACCAATGTAATCATATCTTTAATATGGTATGTACAAGCCATCAATAATGTGGTTGCTAATATAGGTAGGTCTGGCTTATGAGCTGTTTGTATTTAAGGAGATGCTCACAACAATTTCTAGTTTATTTGGTGAATGCCTGAAAGATGCATTACTTCATCTAAGCTAGACATGTCAAACACAAGGCCCGGGGGCCGGATGCAGCCCGTGAAGTGGTTTCATGTGGCCATGAAGCCATCCTGGAAACAGTGAGGGGACAGCCCCCGCTGCCTTGGCCCTGGCCCAGGCTGGCCAGGAGGGAGCCAATGTACAATTTTGTGGTGGCCATCTATGCTGAAACACATTCAGTCTTAGCTCCACAAGGCCGTCTGGAAACAGCGAGGAACCAGCACCTGCTGCATCAGCCCCACCCGCTGGTGCATGCTAGGGAGGTGTCACCCTTTGTGAGAAATGAATAAATGCACCATCGCCTGGAAGTGGCCAGCATGGCCCTCACCTACTTCACATATCTGGCTTGATGGGCTCCAGGGGAGGGGTTTCGGCAGGCAGCGGGGCGCTCTCACAGCGCCAAGAGGCTGAGCCGGGTGGCGCAAAACTGATGAGAAGTCCAATGCTGCCTAGCTCCCAGCCTGCCCAGTTTCAGCAGGCAGCAAGGTGCAAAGCTGGCAAGCTTCGCACTGGCCAGTTCAACCTCTCATCACTGTGAGGAGAGTGACTCACTGCCTGCCAAGACCAGGCAGGCTGGTGGCTGGGCAGTGTCGCGGTTCTTTTCAGATTTGCGCCAGCTGGCTCAGCTTCTTGTCGCTGTGAGGAGAGCACCTCACTCCCTGCCAAAACCGGGCAGGCTGGGGGCTGGGTGGCATTGCACAGGTAACATTGACTCTCACGCTGCTCATGGCATTCCCTCCCCCAGAGCTCACCAAGCCAGATATGTGAAGTAGGTGAGAGCCATGTGCTGGCCACTTCCAGGCGATGGTGCATTTCTTCATTCCTCATGAAGGGTGACACCTCCCCAGCTCCGTTTCTTACCTGTTTTTCTCCCTCCCTCATCTCAAATATTTTCCCACCACTCTGTACTTAGGAAGGAAGAAAGGAAAGAAGGAGAGGGAGGGTCTGAGGGAAGTCCTGCCTTAGTCCTGCCCTGCTGCCATTTCACCCTCCCCTTGCCCCCTACTCCTGGCCTATCCTGGGGGTCTCCCATCCTATTGCTAAGGAAGCTTTGGATACAAAGCCAGGTGTCCTCCCATGGAGAGGGAATGGGCCTCCCTCTGACTTTGCCCTCATACCCATCATGAGCAACCTGGCTAAGGAGAGCAAGTACAGCAGCAGCAGCATTGAGGAGGAGGAAAGTGTAGCTGGGTGCCCTCTTGGGGAAGTGGGGCTGGGATTGGTGCCGCGGGCACTCAAGGGCCAGGCTGGGTGTTTGATCTCTACTGCCCAGGGCTCCAGGCAACCCGCACCACCATCCAGCCAACCCACATGGCCTGAGAGGAACGGTGAGGCTCCTCCAGTGGACCATGTCTTGGCACTTGCCCTGGTCCCACCCCCTTCTGCCAGAGACCCTCAGATCTGTCCCACTCCTGCCCAGGCCCCCACAGGCACCCTTGATGCGAACGATGTAGAGCTGGCCATGCCCATCCACTAGGCCACACTCACTTCATCCACACCCACTCACTAGGCCACACCCACCCTGGCCACATACCCCCAGTCCCCCCAAGGGCAACCGCAATGCTGATGTGGCCCTCAATGAAATTGAGTTTGAAACCCCTGATCTAAGCCAAAAACAGATGAAAAAAACTAAAGGCAATTATGAATTAAACTTGGCTCAAGTCTTTAAGATGCAGCATTAGTAAGAATGTCCCAAGGGTGAAATTACAAACCATCTGCAATGAATTCAATGTTCTTATTCTGGCAGGATCATTGGACAAAACTTTGGAATTTATTATGAACATTTGCCTTAAATACAATAAATTAAATTTATGTTAAGAATTGAATATATAATTTTTAATTATATAAATAAATATATAAATAAAATTATATAAATAAAAGATTAACAAGATGAGAGTTCCAGCACCTTTTCTTTTTAGAAAAAAAGCACTGTTAATCTGTAAATCTCCGTATTCGATCGATGTCGATCCGATCCGTTGCGTGTGATGTGACGTATTTGTATTTGACATGATGATTTATCAAGGCTCAGTACAGTGCGGCGAGATGCGATTATGAGATGCATGCGCTCCACACAAAATTGTTTTGAGAGAGTGCGCCGTGTGCAAGAGTGTGCCTCACGCAAGTGGCTTTGTTTACTTCTTACCAAAACACAGCATGGCACACACACATGCATTAGACTCACTTCTTTCTCAGTGAATATTCAATCATACACAGGTGAGCACAATAGTTCACGTTTTATTAATTCATTATCTATTTAATAATTTCCAAATATGTATAATTTTATTTACAAGTTTATTTGCTTATGTTATTGTTTCAGTTTTAATAATTAATTTTATTTATTCATAATGAATGTGTTTGCATCGTTCATGTAGCTCTATATTTTATTTTTAATTTTAAATTTCATTTAGGGATGGAAAAATAAAAAAAGAGGAAATGCCATTTCAATGATAAATTGAATAAGGAATTTCCATTCATCACATCAAAGAAGGATAACATTGTTTTCTGCAATATTTGCAGCGGAGAATTTTGTATTGCAGTTGGGGGCAGAGCAGCTATTACAAAACACCTGACCACCAAGAAACATAAGCAATCATCAGATTCATCTGCTTCCAGTTGTAAAGTAACAAGTTTTTTTAAAACTTCAAAGTATTCTGAAGATGAAAAACAGTTAGCTGCAATGGAGGGAACATTTGCATTCCATACGATAATTCACAATCAAAGTTTTCATAGTATGGATTGTACAATTAAATTATTGAAAAAGTTTCATGATGCTAAATTTTCATGTGCCAGGACAAAATGCAAGGCTATTATTAAATCAGTATTTAAAAATTACTGTGACACAATACTTACAGAAGACTTGGAAACTGCAGCATTTGTAACGGTTTTATCTGATGCATCCAATCATAATGAAACTAAATTGTATCCAATACTAGTAAGATATTTTAATGTTACCAAGGGCATTCAAGTAAAAAATTTAAATTTAGAATCCATTGAGGGCGAAACTGCTGAAATTTTGTCAAACCATCTATACAGAGTAATTAATGAAAACAATTTGAAATCCAAAGTTGTTGCACTAACAGCTGATAATACAAACACAATTTTGGTGGGCGAAGACGCAAAGGGTTGAATAATGTGTATGTAAAATTACAAGATTTACTCCAAAAGAAAATACTAGGAATGGGTTGTAATGCACATATTTTGTCAAATGCAATCAACATGGTGTCATGTGCCATGCCAATTGATGTAGAAGTAATAATAACTACAATTTATTTGTATTTTAGTCGTTTTACCATTCGTGTGGCTACTTTAAAACAATTTTGTAAAGAAGTGAATGTTCAATACAAAAAACTTTTAGGATATTCAAAAGTTAGATGGCTTGCTTTAACACCTGCTATAGAGTGTGTTCTACAATTATTTGAGCCTCTCCGTTCATATTTTTCAAGTTTAGACAAATGTCCTAAAATCCTGGAATCGTTTTTCAATAATGAAATATCTGAGATATAAATGTATTTTGTACATAATCAAGCATCTATTTTTCACAAAACGATTCAAAAGATTGAAGGTGAACACATTTCAGCTACAGAAGTTAGTCTTATTTTGAATGACTTTATCCTTCAATATAAAACTCGATTTGAAGAAAAATTTCTTCCTTTAGTTATAAAAAGAAAATTGTCAGACTTAGAGGAATCAAATCCGGGCATAATGGAAAAGTTTATCAAAGAAGTGCAGAATTTTTACCAAACATGTTTTCAATATATCGAAGAATGGTTTGAAACAAACATCACAGGAAATAACAATTTTCAATGGTGTTTTTTGACTTCATCGCAAGTATATTGGACAGATATTGAATCTTGTGTTGAGTTTTTATCTAAAGAAATGCCAGACATTAAAATAGACGACAATTATCTCTTTGAAGAAATTAGAAGACTGAATGTATTTTTAAATTCTGAAAAATTAATACAATGGGAAAATAAACACGTTGAAATTTATAAAAGATGGGTGGAAATATTCAGCCATTTCAAAAATGAACATATTCCATATGAAAATTTATTTATTCTTGTTCAATTTATGTTGTGCTGCCCTGGAACTAATAAAGCAGTTGAAAGGGTTTTTTCAATTGCTAATGATTTTTGGAAAAGTGAGAAATCGAGATTGAATGTTGATACTCTAGCTCACAGGTTGGCAACCTGCAGCTCTGGAGCCGCATGCGGCTCTTTAAGCCTTCCCCTGTGGCTCCCAGCCTCCTCTGCCATTTGCAGAGAGAGACAGAGACAGAGAGAGGCACTTGCGCTTCCCTGCTTTTCTCTCTCTCTCTCTCTCTCTCTCTCTCTCTCTCTCTCTCTCTCTCTCTCTCTCTCTCTCTCTCTCTCTGTGTGTGTGTGTGTGTGTGTGTGTGTAAAAGAGAGTGGACTCACGGTGTTCTCCGACAAGCTGAAAAGCTTTTGGGGCGGGGCTCCTCCCTTTGCTGTGTCTCTGCAGGAAACAGGAAGCAGGAAGGGCAGGAGAGAGCTAGCTAGCCCAGCTATGCTGACTCAGGAATTCTGGGAGTTGACATCCATAAGTCATAAAAGAGCCGAGGTTGCCTACCCCTGAGCTTGTTGGAGAACAGCTTGAAGCCAGCTTGCCAGGTGAGCAGAAGATCGGAGAGAGGGAGAGAGAGGGGAGAAAGAGAGAGAGGGAGGGAGGGAGGGAGGGAGAGAGAGTTATATAGGACTGGCAGACCAAGGGCAGAAAGAGAGAGAGGGAGGGAGAGAGAGAGACAGAGAGAGAGACCCTTTTGATATCTAAAATGAAGATAACACTGCATATATCCTTTTTTTACCATTATTATATATATATAATAAAGGTAAAAAAGGATATATGCAGTGTTATCTTCATTTTAGATATCAAAAGGGTTTTGCAGCTCCCAGTGTTTTGTTTTTGGTGGGAAATGGGTCCAAGTGGTTCTTTGAGTGTTTTGGGTTGCCTACCCTTGTCCCAGGCAGACAACCCCCCCATTTTGTTTTATTCTGCTCCTGATAAAATGTAGGTACTAGGCGAAAAACAAAAAGTACACATATAGATTGGGTGAAACTAGGCTTAATTGCAGCAACTGTGAGAGGGATCTTGGAGTCGTAGTGGACAATCAATTAAATATGTGGCAATAGTGTGCGGTGGCAGCCAAACAAGCCAATGTAAACCTAAATTGCATTAACAGAGGAATTCAATCAAGATCACTTGAGGTACTAATACCACTCTATAAAAGCCTTAGTAAGACCACTCCTAGAATACTGCAACCAGTTTTGGTCTCCACACTATAAAAAAGATGTTGAGATTCTGGAGAGAATGCAGAGAAGAGCAACAAAGATGATTAGAGGACTGGAGGCTAAAAAACACATAAAGAACGGTTACTAGAATTGGGTATGTCTAGTTTAATTAAAAGAAGGACTAGGGGTGACATGATAGCAGTGTTCCAATATTTGAGGGGCTGTCACAGAGAGGAGGGGGTCAACCTATTTTCCAAAGCACCTGAAGGCCAGATAAGGAATAATGGATGGAAATTGATCAAGGAGGGATTCAACCTGGAAATAAGGAGAAATTTCCTGACAGTGAGAACAATCAACCAATGGAACAGACTGCCTTCAGATGTTGTTGGTGTTTCATCAATGGAGGCTTTCAAGAAGAGACTGGACTACCATCTGTCAGAAATGGTGTAGGGACTCCTGCTTGGGCAGGGGTTTGGACTACATCAGGGGTTCCCAACCAGGGGTGCTCGCACCCTCTGGGGATGCGAGACGATATTCCAGGGGGTGCAAAAAGTTGGGTTTTCAAAATTATACTATATATGCATAATTTGTTGCTGTTATTTCAAACTTTTGTAAGGGGTGCGAGAATATATCAGAAGCATTCTGGGGTGTGGGTTATAGAAAAGGTTGGGAACCACTGGACTAGATGTCCTACAAGGTCCCTTCCAACTCTGTTTATTCAAGTATAGAAAGTGGAAAGAGGGGCACATAACTAAGTCAGAATATCAACAAATAGCCCAAGCCTGCAAAGATGAAGTGAGGAAAGCTAAGGCTCAAAATGAACTAAGGCTTGCGACTAAAGTCAAAAATAACAAAAAAAGCTTCTTTCAACATGTAAAAAACAAGAAAAAAGTGAAGGAAATGATTGATCCATTAGTGGGGGAAAGTGGCAAGAAGGTGACAAGCAACAGGGAGAAAGCAGAACTATTTAACTCATTTTTTGTATCTGTCTTTACACAAAGGGAAAAAACAGACCAACCCACCAAAAATAGTGCCATAAAAAACAGAATAGAAACGCAAGTTAAGATAGGCAAGAAAACGGTAAGTGAGCACCTGTCCAGCCTAGATGAGTTCAAATCACTAGGACCAGATGGATTACACCCCAGGGTTCTCAAGGAACTGGCAGATGTGATCTCAGAACCATTGAACTATATTTTTCAAAGATCCTGGAGCACTGGGGAACTACCGGAGGACTGGAAAAGAGCTGATGTAGTTCCCATCTTCAAAAAAGGAAAAAAAAATGGACCCAGGAAATTACAGACCTATCAGCCTGACCTCAATACCTGGGAAGATTNTTATTATTATTATTATTATTATTATTATTATTATTATTATTATTATTATTATTATTATTATTATTATTATTATTATTATTCTAGCCTAGTCTAGTCTAGTCTCATAGATTTTCCTAAATAAACCTCCTTTATATCATAAATTACTAATTGTTGAAACCAGATTCCTGCAATCAGGAATGCTCACATGCACACTCTGAACACTTCTGTATTACATATGGCCTTTTTTTGGTGAGAGTTCCTGACAACAACCTTGTGAGGTCGATCAGGCCAAGAGAACGTGACTGTCTTCTAGTCAGTTCTGTGTCTGGTGACTTTATCCTGGATCTCATTTCTAGGGGAAAGCACTCGCTGCCTTGGTGAAAATAATGTACAACAGGCCTTCAGTTAAGAGGAAAAGACGAGATAAGGTTTCAGGTAGGGTTGTGTATATTCAAAGAAAAAGGCATCAGAATGAATGCAAATCTTCATGCCACATTTGGTGGCATTATCAAAAACTAATCATTACCATCCAGCATAGTCCATCAAGGTGGTTGTGGGCATTGACTGTGGGTGGTTGTGATGTCACAAAGGGAGAGTAGTTGATTGGCTGGGAAGACAGATAAGCAAATGGGCAGTTAGGCCTTGCAAGGAAAGGTGCTGGGAAGTATTTAAGATCTCTCCAATGTAGCCACGGGGGGGGGGGGGTGAAGGGTACAAATTAGGGGATTCCCATCACTTTCCCATTTCATCTCAACCTCCTCTTGGATTGAGCTTGTAGGTCCAACTGAGCATCATTCTTAGGATTTTAGGATTTAAAAAGGAATAAGTTGTACTTCAACCTGAAATGGGCCAACTGAAAGTTGGTAAGTTCTTTGATTCAGAAACAGTTCAGATACAAACTTCTCTTATATATATATATGTATGCATATGTATATATTATAATATAAAATACAAATGAAAACAAATATAATAGGGAAGTGGGGGAGAGAAATGGGGGAGAAAGAGAATAGGATAAGGAAAAAAAAGAAGGAAAAAAGTGTTAATTTCCAACTTTTTTTTCAGTGCAGTAGAATGAAAATAATACAGTGTCAACTTTTTACTTTGACATAGTCAGTATATAGTAGCCATTTCTATAACAACAAATTTATCTAATCAGTGAATCCCAAAATCAGAAATTCACTTTTTTTTTTGTCTTGAGCACAAAGTCTAGAAGCGGTTTCCAAACAGAAACAGTAGTAGATATATTCTTTTCTTTATTTAAAGCAATCAATTTGGCCATCCCTAACAGAATAACAGAGTTGGAAAGGATCTTGGAGATCTTCTAGTCCAACCCTCTGCTCAAGCAGGAGACCCTGTAGCGTTTCAGACAAATGGCTGTCCAGTCTCTTCTTAAAAACTTCCAGTGTTGGCGCATTCACCGCTTCTGGAGGCAGGTTGTTCCATTGGTTAATTGTTCTAACTGTCAGGAAGTTTCTCCTTAGTTCTAAGTTGCTTCTCTCCTTGATCAGTTTTCATCCGTTGCTTCTCGTCCTGCCTTCAGGTGCTTTGGAGAATAGCTTAACTCCCTCTTCTTTGTGGCAACCCCTGAGATATTGGAACACTGCTATCATGTCCCCCCTCGTCCTTCTCTTCATTAAGCTAGACATACCCAATTCCAGCAACCGTTCCTCACATGTTTTAGCCTCCAGTCCCCTAATCATCTTTGTTGCTCTTCTCTGTACTCTTTCTAGAGTCTCAACATCTTTTTTACATCATGGTGACCAAAACTGGATGCAGTATTCCAAGTGTGGCCTTACCAAGATTGTAAAGTGGTATTAATACTTCACGTGATCTTGATTCTATCCCTCTGTTAATGCAGCCCAGCACTGTGTTGGCCTTTTTGGCAGCTGCAGCACATTGCTGGCTCATATTTAAGTGATTGTCCACTAGGACTCCGAGATCCCTCTCACAGTTACTACTATTGAGCAAGGTACCCCCTATACTATATCTGTACATTTTGTTTTCTTGCCTAAATGTAGAACCTTATTTTTTTCACCATTGAATCTTATCTAAAATTATCATGGGAGAATGCAAAGTCCCTTATTTAGGAAAGGAAGATAAGATGCACTGGTAAAGAATGGGAGGGATATTGTACCTATGAAACTGATGTTAGAACAGCCAGATTGGCCTGTTGGTTAAGACCATGGGTTAGAAACTGGGAGACTGCGAGTTCTAGTCCTGCCTTGGGCATAAAGCCAACTGTGTAACCTTGGGCCAGTCCCTCTATCTCAGACTAGGAAGAAAGAGGCTCTGGACCTCACATATTAAGAAGGTTTCAGGAAAAAGAAAGATTTGTCAAAAAACCACAGCTCACCATTCAAAATTACTACAAAAAGAAAGTGAAAATGACTGTTTTATCCCCTCACTTTTATCCCCCAGGGGTAAAAATGCTAGCAAGAAACATTATGGGAAGAAGTCATACAAGGGGGCATTATCATTTGGGGGGGCAGATGACAATCACCTCACAATGCATTGCTTATAGCCCCCTGAAAAATGCTGTGAGATGAAAAACCACTATAGGGAGCTGCCCTTATTAGGAAAGGCTCACAGCACACAAGATATGTTAGACGAGCAATTCCTCAGATGTCCTACTCTATCAAATGAGCGAACTTCTTCCATCTGGCCAAGATTAGGACTGGGGAGTAATAGCAATAGCAATAGACTGATACACTTTACTGAGTCAACATATTGCCCCCAACAATCTGGGTCCTCATTTTACCGACCTCAGAAGGATAAAATGCTGAGTCAATCTTGAACTGGTCAGGATCGAATTCCTGGCAATGAGCAGTGAGTTTGCCTGCAACACTGCATTCTAACCACTGCGCCACCACGGCTCAGGTTGTGATGACAGGAAAAAGTACATTCAAATGGGTGGAGATGATGGCATATAAACCAGAAAATAAATTTCTGAAATTAATCATTTATTTCCCATAGCTCTAAGATCTAGAAAGGAAAGTTTGACTGAATGCTAAAATTGCCCCTGAAAATATGAAAGTGAACAAAAAAAGATTCAATATAAGAAAGATTCCTTCTTCATCAGAAATCACCAAAATCAAGACAGGAAATAGTGTGTTCACTTTCTCACAGGCAAAGGATTTCCCTAACATTATTAGCATTTCTATAATGAGCGGGAGAGACGAATGAGATATAAAAAATGAAGATGTTGACAAGAGCAGGGGAAATTTACAAAGATAAGACTAAGGGGTATGACGATGAAGAGGCTGGTTAGATGACCTAGGAAAAGATGAAATACAAGATTGATCAATAAAAGAAAATGAAAGCTCTCTTTGGTACAAAGAGGAAGAGGCTAATGGAGAAGCTGATGGCCCTCTTGAAGCCCTTGAGTAGTTCGGAAAGAATTCATGTCCTATCCCTTCCTGTATGACACGTGGAACACTGTGGACCCAATCACTGCACCTTTCTTGCTAGTGTTCAGCTGGTCTGGTTTCCTGAGGTGGGTCCTGATGACGACAGAGAATGGTGAGGCACAAGCACAAGGTAAGGGCCCTTCCATTTTTTCAATATTTTTCTCCTTGACTCAATTGTATCCTTACATGGAGCACAGCATGAGAACCTTAACATGGTAAGCCCTATTCCTAAGTTGCAGTGTTGTGAAACATTGTTGGTTTCTGGGAAAGAGACTGCGAGCGTCATACCGGGAGACAGAAGGCTGGTCACTGCTTTTGAATCAATCAACAAAGCGAGAAACCCCAACCTAAACAAGAGGACTTCACCAAAATTAAACACAATAGAGAACAAACAGCTTCTAAAAGAATGACCTCATATATGAACCTAAAGAAGAAAATTGATACATCCAAACTGAACACAATATAGGGAACAAACAGCTTCCATAAAAAGTGACCCTATATTCTAATCTAAAGAGGAAGACCGATGGAAACATGTCACTTTTAGAAGAAAACAAGAGCAAAGACTCAACTGTCGACCCTATGAAGCCCCTATGGAACTGAACAATAGTTTTCATGGCCTCCCCCTGGAATAAAATATGCAGAAATCTATAAAAGAGCAGTCATCAGCAGTTTCTAAGAAATAGGCACAACCCAGCATTTCTGAGACAGGAGGAAAAGTATCCCAGACTTCCCTAGAGAAAAAGAAGCGGATATTGGTAATAGGAGATAAAATTCTTAAGGGAATAGAAACTGGACAGTCAATCTAGGGAGGTATGTTGACTTCCTGGAACAAAGATCGAAGATGTGACTGTGAACTTACTAGGATAATCAACTACCCCTTTCTTCTCCTACACATTGGGAGGAATGACGTGGTGATGAACCTGAAAATAGCGATAGGAGATTACGAACAGCTAAGGAAGAGAGTTGGGGAATTAGGAACACAAGTGGTGTTTTCATAAAAATGAAGGGGTCAAACTGTTTTCCAAAGCTCAAAAAGGCAAGACAAGAAACAATGTATGGATGCTAACCAAGGAGAGAAGCAACCCAGAACTAAGGAGAAATTTCCTAATGATGAGAGCAATCAACCAATGGAACAACTTGCTTTCAGGAGTTCTGGATGCTGTATCATTGGAGGCTTTCAAAAAGAGACCGGACAATCATTTATCTGAAATGGTATAGGGCCACCTGCTCAAGTAGTGGGTTGGAATAGAAGATCTTCCAACTCTATTAGTCCCTTCCAACTCTATTATTCTATGTTCTATGGTAGACGTTGGCAGTTGAAACTGGACGTTGGCAGTTGATGGAAATGGGATCTTGAAAGCCAGTTGAACAAAATTGTGTTGATGTTGATGAAATGAAAGTGGAGAGTCAGATTGAATGGATGCCCAATGGACAGTTGCAGGTTGAAATTGGCAGATGGACCTGTGGCGTGAAGCCCATGGAAGTCAGTCCGATGCCTCCAGCTAAAACTAGTGGAGGTTGGTCTTCTGAAGCTGGTGGAACTGCTCCTTAAGAAGGTGGATGTCATAAGACAGAAGCTGGTAGAAGTTGGCACCTGAAACTTGATGACAATAGGCCTTTAGAAGCCAGAAAGATCATGAATGGATGTCCAACGGATGTTTGTAGTCATAATTCCTTAAAGTCGGGTCACTTGACATCCATTCACGCTGCAGGTATTAAATGTGGTCAAGGCAAATGGTGAGTGAACGCAGTTGTGGTGAAAGGAACCCAGGGGATCTTCATGGAGTCACGACAGTGGAAATAGGGAGGTGGAATCTAGGGGTGAAGTCAGTAGACGAAATGGCTCCATATACCAAGGGCAAGACTGGTGGATCATGATGGATGAAACTTCCACTCACTGCACCTATCTTGAATTTCCACAGATGCTAGAGTTCAACTGGTCTGGTTTCCTGAGGTGGATCCAGGTGGAGAGACAGAACGGTGAGGCAAAACCTCAAGGTAAGGACCCTTCCATTCTTCCAATATTTTTCTCCTCAACTCAGCTGTCTGACTGTACAGAGTGTGGCATGGAAACCTTGACAAGGTAAGTCCTTTTCCTAGGTTCCAGTCTAGGGAAATATACTTAGTTTCTGGAAGAGAGACTGCGAGGATCATTCTGGAAGAAGAAAAGCCACTCTTACCACTTTGGAGTAAAAATTCAACTTTTGGTACTAGTAGTTGGCATAGTTCTCCTTCTTCCATTCCTTCTTTATTTCTTCCTTCAATACGCTGCTGACATGGGGGTTCTGTGGTGCAACTGAGTGAGACATGGAGCTAGAAGGCATTATCCTGAAATGTAGCACAAATAACTCTTGAATAACATGAGAATTTTTATTTGGAACAGGATCTTTTCCAATGATCGATTAAGATGGTGACTTGACCTTCACAAAGCAGACCAGCTGGTCTGGTTTTCTGAGGTGGGTCCAGATGGAGAGACAGAACGGTGAGGCATAAGCTCAAGGTAAGGACCCTTCCATATTTCCAATATTTTTCTCCTCAACTCAGCTGTCTGACTTCACAGAGTGTGGCATGGCAACCTTGACAAGGTAAGTCCTTTTCCTAGGTTCCAGTCTAGTGAAATATACTTGGTTTCTGGAAGAGAGACTGCGAGGATCATTCTGGAAGAAGAAAACTTACTCACCGCTTTGGAG
>NW_015387560.1:79048-97615 GCF_001527695.2 Protobothrops mucrosquamatus
TTTCTGAGGTGGGTCCAGATGGAGAGACAGAACGGTGAGGCACAAGCTCAAGGTAAGGACCCTTCCATTTTTCCAACATTTTTCTCCTCAACTCAGCTGTCTGACTTCACAGAGTGTGGCATGGCAATCTTGACAAGGTAAATCCTTTTCCTAGGTTCCAGTCTAGTGAAATATACTTGGTTTCTGGAAGAGAGACTGCGAGGATCATTCTGGAAGAAGAAAAGCTACTCACCGCTTTGGAGTCAAGAGAAAAATTCAACTTTTGGTACTGGTAGTTGGCATAGTTCTCCTTCTTCCATTCCTTCTATATTTCTTCCTTCAATACACTGCTGACATGGGGGTTCTGTGGTCCAATTGAGTGAGACATGGAGCTAGAAGGCAATATCCTGAAATGCAGCACAAATTGCTCTTGAATAACAATAGAATTTTTATTTGGAACAGGATTTTTTTCAACGATCGAACAAGATGGTGACATGACCTTTTGGTACTGGTAGTCGGCATAGTTCTTCTTCTTTTCTTCCTTCAATGCGCTGCTGATGTGGGGGTTCTCTAGTCCAACTGAGTGAGACATGGAGGTAGAGGCATTATCCTGATATGTAGCAGAAATTGCTCTTGAATAACAATAGAATTTTTATTTGGAACAGGATCTTTTTCAATGATTGATGAAAATGTTGACATGACTTTCACAAATCATTGTTTCTGGAAGAGTAGAAGCAAATGTTGGAGCATTTCACAAAAAAGGCAAGTTTTCTTTGATAGCCATTGACTTGCTTAGTGGGAGGTAAATTTGCTGCCTGAACCAGGCAGATAACCATGGGTGAAGTTTGTGGAAGTCAGTCCAATGCACCTAGCTGAAACCATTTGAGATTGATCTTCTGAAGCTGATGGAACATCTGAAAAGCCTGTGGATGTCATAAGACAGAAGCTGGTGGATATTGTCAGGTGTGGGGGAAATGGGCCTTCAGAAATTAGCCAATCAAAGCTCTGTTCATATTGATGAAGTAAATGTGTAGAGTGAGCGTGAATGTTTGCTCATCTAACAATCTCAGTCTCACTTCATAAAGCTGGGTCCCTTGACATTTATTCATGATGCATGTGTTGAACGTGGGCAAGGCAAATGCTGTGGGAATGTGGTAGTGGTGAAAAGAATCCAGGCAATCTTCATGGACTCAAGGCAGTGGAAGTTGGCAGGTAGAATCTAGGGGTGAAATTGATAGGTGGAAGTGGCTCCATATCCTTCGGGCAATGTTGGTGGATCATGATAGAGAACCCTCCCACTCATCCACCTATCTTGAACTTCCACAGATGCCAGGGTTCAGCTGGTCTGGTTTCTTGAGGTGGATCCAGGCGGTGAGAAGGTTTAGGTGCAATTGCAAGGTAAGGACACTTCCATTTCTCCAATATTTCAGAGAGTGACTGAGTGAGCTAGAAGACATTGTCTTGAACTCTAGCAGAAACTGCTTTTCAATAACATGAGCATTTTTATTCAGAACAGGATGTTTCCCAAGTGATCAACCCAGATGGTGATAAGAGCTTCACAAATCTTTGCGGCTCGAAGGACAGAAGCAAATGAGGGAGCATCTTACAAAAAAGGCAAGTTTGTTAGCAATAGCACGCAGAATTGCTGATTGGGAGGTGAATTTGTTGCCTGAACCAGACAGATACTCATGGCGTGAGGCCCCTGGATGTCAGTCTGATGCACCTAGGTGAAGGGCATTTCAACATCTCCATGTGCCTCTCTTTCTCCAGCTATGGGCTTTTGATACTCAATGCCTCAACTTGTGTCTCTGTGGCTCACCTCCATTGCTGTTCTCTTGCTGCTACTGTTGACAAGGTCTGCCCAAGCCGTCTGCTGGGCAGTTAGTTTGATGGCTTCATACCAAGAAAAAGGGAAAAAAGCAGAAAGCAAATTAAAGGGGCCTGCATGCTCTAATAATTCACCTTCTTTGACCTTTGTCTTTGACTTTTTTGTCTGGCTTTGTCCTGTAAAAGGAAGGGTAAAGCCTCTTTCAGCTTTTTCTCCTTTTTTTGCAGTGCGCGATATGGTCTAATACAGGGGTGTCAAACTCAATTTCATTGAGGGCCGTATCAGCATTGCAGTTGCCCTCGGGGGGCCAGGTGGGTGTGGCCTACTGGGTGGGCGTGGATGGAATGGATGTGCCCTACTGGGTGGGCATGGCCAGCTCTACATCATTTGCATCAAGGGTGCCTGTGGGGCCCTGGGCAGGAGTGGGACAGATCTGAGGGTCTCTGGCAGAAAGGGGTGGGACCAGGGCAGAGCCCATCAAGCTGGATAGGTGAAGTAGGTGAGGCCACTTCCAGGCGATGGTGCATTTCTTCATTCCTCACAAAGGGTGACACCTCCCCAGCATGCACCCAGAGGGTGGGGCCGACATGGCAGGGGCTGGTTCCTCACTGTTTCCAGATGGCCTTGTGGAGCGAAGACTGAATGTGTTTCAGCATAGATGGCCACCACAAAATTGTACATTGGCTCCCGGCTGGCCTGGGCCAGGGCCAAGGCAGCGGAGGCCGTTCCCTCACTGTTTCCAGGATGGCTTCGCGGGCCGCATGAAACCACTTCACGGGCCGGATCCGGCCCCCGGGCCTTGTGTTTGACATGTCTGGTCTAGTAGTATGGCAGAAAAAGATCTTTGGACACACTTGGGTCACAGAAGTCTTGCTTTGTTATTCCCCCCATTTTTGGGGGGGAGCAGAAAGGCAACCTTATAGATCCAGCCAAGCACAGCCAAAATCAGCATTTTGGTGGCCCAGGAGAATGCTGAGGCCTATTTAAGTTTGCTTGTGGTGGTTTTTTTTTCTATTTTTACCACACGGAGCCCGCCCCAAACGGCCCAGCAATTAGGCTGAGTGGGCAGTGGGAGCAAGATGATGGCAGGTGAGGTAGGGTAGTAGGGCTTAGGGCAGCAGGGGGCAAAAAGACATAGATGGCGGGAGCGAGATAGGTAGGTGCTAGGAATTGTAGCACCCTTGTGGCCGTAAGCGCAGATGGGCTGCTATGTGCCCTGATTCTGGTCATGTGACCATCGTTAAGGTGACCATTCGTTTTTTTTTAGGGAGGACAGTCCTTCTTTTGTAAGTTCTGTCCTCTCTCGAAAATTGTCCTCCTACATGTCCTCCTTTTCAATATTTGAAGACTAATCTGTAAATCTCCGTATTCGATCGATGCCGATCCGATCCGTTGCGTGTGATGTGACGTATTTGTATTTGACATGACGATTCGTCAAGGCTCGATATAGTATGGCGAGACACGGTTATGAGACGCATGCACTCCGCACAGGAGAATTGTTTTGAGAGAGTGCACCGCACGCAAGAGTGCACCGCATGCAAGTGGCTTTGTTTACTTCTTACCGAAACACGGCATGGCACACATGCATGCATTAGACTCACTTTTTTTTCTTCAATTTATTTGTGTCCTCCTTCTCATTGTAAAAAAGTTGGTCACCTTAAGATTAATAGAAGTAAAGATGGAGTAGAGTACCACATATAGATCCAGTTATTAAAACAGGAAGACGTATGTATCAAAACAAAACTTACTTCATTTTTTTTCAAGTCTATAGTATCAAAGCCCCTTTTGGCATCTAATAAAACCAATGCCACTGACTTCCATGTTTCCTAATGAATATCCCAAATATTACTGATCTACTTAGCAGACTTCTAGCAAAGCTTTATGAAACCAGATTGAACAGCATGGATAATCATTTGTAAACTACATGCCACAAATATTTTTGCATCAGTGTTTAATAAATTGGGTGAGAGTTTGAATAGTCAGCACAATCATCAGGTTCATGGATAAATAAATCTAACTGACAAAGTAGGTAGGAATGAAATGAATAATTATAGATTTACAATAGTATTGGGGTAAAGAACTGAATCTATGCTTCTATTAATAGGATAACATACAGCTTAGGATCTTCTCCTGTTTTCATAGATGTAAGGTCTTGATTCATCTTCACATTAGTTACATCATAAGTATAATATTGAATACTTTGGATTTTTCCTGTTTTATTTTCTTCTTTCTTATTTTCTTATTAGAAAAGGCACCAATTTCTCATTGTTTTGCTTATCCTTTGGGTGAATTGTCTACCTTTAAAATATCTCTAGGAACACCCCTCTATTCTTCATGGTGGCTCATATTATCATTAAATTGTCATGAAGGAGCAACATCAATGGGACCTTTCTGCACTGAGAAGTGAAGTGAACCAGGGGACTTGCAACTTGTAAGATACCCCTTACCCCTCTTAGAAGGACAAGAAAAGCTACAACAGGCACAGAGAGAGGTGGGGGGGAGGCAGACAGACAGACAGACAGACAAATGAAGATATTATTGTAAATAAGAACCAAGTAGAAAACCTCTTCCTCAGAGGGAAAAACTGAAGGACAAATGCGGACATAACATGAGTAATTACAATATCCTGAATGTTCATAATTGCTTGATAAATTTGAAAAACTACTAGGCCACAAACAGGTTCTCTTCCTATGAAAAAAAAGATGACATGCCTGAGGTTAAAGCACAGTTACCGATTCAACTTTTTTTTAACATTATCATTGCAAAATGTAAATATTCTATTATTATTTTTTTGTACAGCGACTTTCCAATCAGGGAATTATATGAGGACACAGTTTGAAAGCATATGAAACTATATCCTTCCTAAAGCAAAACAGGTTTGGATCCGCTCCATACCAGGACAGGAGATTGCCTAGGATTTGTTATACTCTGATTTAAATTTAGTAGGCAAAAGGGCAGGATTTATATTTATCAGGGCATTTTTATGCAGGAGAAGGTTAACTTCACACAATTCTATTATTTATTATCAAGTGCAAATGCAGCATGGTTTTGGGAGCTGCTCACACTAATCCCTTTCTGTTGACCAGCTATTGAAGCTGACATATTTCATTTTCTTCTGAAGCTTTCACCAAGACAATGTTTAGCAAATAGAAAGGCTTGTTATAAGAAGTTAGGCTCAGGAAGGTAAAAAAGGTGTGGCAAAATACTAAGTGATTTTTTTTTCTAAAAGCAAAAAAGCAAATAAGGAAATGCCCCTGTGATTCTGCATACAGATTGTCCTCAACTTACAACAGTTCTTTTAGTGACCATTCCAAGTTACAAAGGCACTGAAAAAGTCACTTATGATTGTTTTTCACACTTACAACCATTGCAGTATCCCCATGGTCACATGATCAAAATTCAGACACTTGTCAACTGACTCATATTTATGACGGTTGCAATGTTCCTGGGTCATGTGATCACTTTTTGCGACCTTCTGACAAGCAAAGTCAACGGGGAAGCCAGATTCACTTAACAACTGGGTTACTGACTTAACAATTGCAATGATTCGCTTGACAACTGTGGTACAAAAGGTCATATAATGGGACAAAATTCAGTCAACAATTGTCTGGCTTACTAACAGAAATTTTGGGCTCAAATATGACCGTAAATCAAGGACTACCTCTTATTGCTTTCATAGGAGGAAAACATCAAAGGAACTGACTCTTATTTTATCACCATTTTCCAACAAATTGAGGATCAGTGTTTAGGAAAAGGGGAAGGAAGGAAGAAGAGGAATCAAAAAGTCTTGCCTACAACATCCCAACAAGAGCCCCAGAATCTGGTCAAATGGACAGTACATAGGTTTTTGCAATAAAAAATTAATCTTTCTTCAACTTTCCTCACCGCAAGGAATATAAAGCTCAAGATTTTATTCAATTCTATCTACTTTAGTTTTGGCTTTGGCTGGGATTCCATATGAGTGATGGTGATCACCCTTCTTTGTTTTCACCATATTTCACTTTTCCCAATAACCTCCTCTTTTACATCTTGAGACTGGGTTTCATTGATTCACTAAGGGAATTTCTCATTCGCATCTTCCCCCTTTGCAAAACCACAGTTATCCAACTAATTCTTGTGTTACAGGATTGAAACAAAAGTTGTTAAATTTGGGACAGGAAGTTCCCCGGCACCTTCCTTTCAATTTTCCCAGAGTTGGGCTCAAGGGAGAAGTTTTAAGCAGAAATGCTAAAAACTCTACAAAGGGAGTAGGCTTTTCAGTCTGACTGTGCAACCTATTTCAATTATCTTTTACATTGTGGAATTTGGGGTGGGTGGGGGGGTGGGAAGGGCCCATTCTGGAGGTTTTAAATTTTCCCTCCTCCTGCGTTGTAACAGGTATATATTAGCCAGCCTTTGAATACCTTTAAGAAAAGCTTAAATGCGAAAACAGAACCTATACAAGAATACCTAAAGTAATTTTTAATTAACATATTTGACTTTTGTTTGGGAAGACGACGTGCTAAATGTCAGCAAGCGCTTATGAAGATTAAATGGGCTGAGACTTGAGCAATTATAAAGAGTTTGCTTTTTGCTGAAAGCAATGTTATTAAGAGTAAGCACATGCCACAAACTATTTCACAGATATGCCCAATTGCTTACATCAGCTAGTGGGAGGTAAAAGGCCTTTGCCTCTACTTTCATTCAAGCTAATATTTCAATAATTTGCAGTAATTCAAAGAAATAAAGCCCCTGAACATTTATATTAATGGAGTTCCAATTGTATTCATGGTGTTTTTTGTCTGAAAATGTAGCTCGTAGTGATAGAAAATAATTCTGTTTGGATTTCCTCTTTGATGAGATTACAGATTTTTACCTGAGGGGAATTTGTAGCACCTCAACCATGATTCGCAAATAAAATCTGACTCGTAGTCTTTCTTTTCTCCCCCTCTCCCTTTCCCTCTTCCCCCTCTCTCTCCCCTCCCCTCTTCCCCCTCTCTCTCCCCTCCCCTCTCCCTCTCTCCCCCTCTCCCCTCTCTCTCTCTCTCTCTCTCTCTCTCTCTCTCTCTCTCTCTCTCTCTCTCTCTCTCTCACACACACACACACACACACAGAGGCACAGCAGAGAGGGGGAGGGAGGGAGAGAAAGAAAGAAAGAGAGAGAGAGAGAGAGAGAGAGAGAGAGAGAGATCTACAGCAATGCTAGGGGATTGTGCACAAAAATGGCTGCTTGATGTTCTCGGTTGTTGCATTATTTCAAAGCAAGTAAACTAGCATTTCCTTTGGCAGAATATATCCAAGGGGAAGAGGTAAAATAATCTCCCACACAGGCATTGCAAGCAGGATTTTTCATTTTCTTAATTGCCGTATTTAACTGAGCACACAGCTGTGAACATGAGAGCACACCGACAGTGGAATTTGTCACACAGTCATATAGAGGCAAAGGGTAATAAGTAAAGCAAAGGTAACATGTAACCCATCTGAGTTTCCCTTATGAAAATAATTACCAGAATTAACACCGCAGTCAGATATACAGTACATTCCTACCATCATTTCACTTATGAACTGATATTCTTTGAAGCAGTATCAATAGTATTATTTCTGAATAGTCTGATATAGGACAGTGCTGTTAGTCATTAAAAATACTGATTATAGATACAGAGAATGTGAATCTATATCTCTGTAGGTCAAAAATGAGAGAAAAAAATCATAAGCATACTCTCACATGAGGATTGAATGAAAAATATTCCTTCCACCTTCATTAGTTTAATTAAGCATAGTTTAATACATGAAACAGGAGAATAATCCTTGAAATGAGCTCTTCAGTTACCTATATCTACTTCTCCATATAATTAGCAGACTTCTGCCAATGATGACAAGGTTGTTAAAGCTGACACAAAAGAATTCCACACTTTTCAGGTCCTAATAATGTTTCCCACCTCTTCATTTGGGTCAAATGGATGCCCACAAAGATGTTCCTTCAATTTGAGGAAAAGGCAGAAGGCGCATGGTGCCAAACCTGGACTGTAAGACAGATGAGGTAAGACAGTGCAATCCAACTTCACAATTGTCTTTTGAGAGTATCATGAGGGGTAAGGCCTAATATTGGCACATTGTGGCCAAATTTCCTTCTTGCACTCTGTTTAATCATTGTTTTAAAGTTTTGTGTTTTGCAATGTGGAGCTCTAAGTTCTTTTAGTTCAAAGAAATCCATGTAAGACCGTCAGCATCCCTCCATGTCCCTAATCTGTAACCATGAGATTTCCTGCATAGGTTTCAAATTTTTTCCCCCACAAGTAAATCTTTGTTATATATTCCATGCAATGATGCTTCATTTCTGAGCCAAAAAAATGAGCCCATGTCACAGTGCTGTGAAGAAATTTCTAATATCCTCATAGTGTGATAATAATTACTGTCAAATTTCAATTCTTGAAGCTTTAATCTCTGCGAACTCCTCTTTCACAAACCTTTCAACATTGAAGAACATCAATGTAACCCATGTGTTCCGGTGAAACTCAAAACTTAACAGCACAAATCACTGCTTCTTGATTTGCCATCTTTACATTTTTTGGTTCAGTATTCTTGTCAACAAGTTGCCACCAAAAACAGCTGGCATTCAGTGGTAAATTACAATTGGAGGGACTCCTTTGGCTGTCAAATTTCAATCATGGTGTGTTGCTTAAAATGCATTGATGAATATTCACTGCAGGCTTCAATTTCATGAACAATAGCAAGCCAACCTTTCTCACAGCAATTTCCTACCAACAGGAGTGAAAAAACAGATGCTAAAAAAGGTGGCAGAATTTCTAGCCTGTCACTACTGCCATCTATTGGAGATTTATAACATTAAAGATGTTACTTTTCATTCTCTCTCTCCCTCTCCACTGTGTGTGTGTGTGTGTGTGTATAAATTATGTCTATCTATTGATAACATTTAATAAAAATAGACTAATAAAACATGATTCAGTGCAAAATGTGATGGCTATAGTTGGGTAGGTCAACCCTCACAAAGAGAAATGGAAGCAGTAGATTGTTGTACACATGGATTTTAAGTGGAAAATATGTTAAAATTTACCTGTGCCATCCAAGCATAAGCAGAGCTTTTGATCTTGACCTCCTCTGTTTTCTTTTATGGATAGCATACAAATTTGAAATGCATAAGCAATCAGGACTGTGTGAGACAAAATAATAATAATAATAAATGTGGGTGGACAGATTCTTTTAAGAACAAGCTTTCATAGCAATAGGAACTTAAAAACATGTAGCCACCTACATGATAAGAAAGTGGCAAGTAATTATAATTGATTCTCTTGGCATCTGAGCCCCTTCTCCCCCTTCCCATAGGAAAGCTCTTAGAAAGTAAAATAATGCTGATTTCCAGATTGTTTTTAATATTAACGTTTGACTTGCTCAGTTCTCCTTTTTTAAAAATAATTTAATCATTGCCTCAAAAAAATAATTTCCATGACTGCAAATGTTTATGAACTCAGTTTTGTTCATTTTTATGGGTACAATGAAGATTCCACTGTACCCATCAAAAATATACACTCACCTTCTCATACCTCAAGATGTGAAAAATACAAAAAAAAAAGAAAAGAAATGTAAAGTTCTGTCAGAGGTCATCCCAACTCACCAGCTTCCCCAAAGGATTTTTCCAAATACAAGTTTTCAAATACAATTTATTTGAAAACTATTTTGACATAACTGTAACTGATTTAAGGGATCATAAACTAGGCATCAACTTAGTGGCTCAAACACTCACTGATGGCAGCCTTGCCTATAATAAATGCATTACTGTGTTTCTCCATAAGTAAGACCCACCCCGAAAATAAGCCCTAGCTTGATTTGGAGGGGTGCCTAATATAAGCCCTACCCCAAATTTAAGCCATAGTTTTGGGGCAAGGCATACACCTAAAACCAAGCTAGGGTGGGGGTGGGGTTGTTGAGCTGCCCCAGGCACCCCATACCCACTTACCTGGCAGCCAGGCCTCCCCTCGCTGACCCACTTCTTCTGCAGCATCCACAGGTCTGCATTTCATAGTCAGCCTTTCCAAAGGCCCCTGCAGCCGAGAACCAAGATATGGATTTAATCCATAGCTAGTTTCTCGGTTGCAGGGGCCTTCCGGAAAGACCTTTGCTGCAAGCCGGAGCGCCATTCTCAGCAGCAAAATGCAGTTGCTCCTTCGGCCCCAGAAGACTGGGCAGATGGGACTGTTGGTGCCGGAGGTGAGTGGAAAAGACACCCCATGAAAATAAGACCTGGTGCCTCTTTTTGGAGGAAAAAAAACAAACCTTGGTCTTATTTTGGGGAAAACACGGTAACTATGAAACTAGATGGTCAAATTATTCAATACTGCTTTTTTTTTAATTTAGTTGTATATTTTTAGACAAAGGTTGGCAATTTTTTAGGACAACTACAGATTTGAATTTGAACACATTTGGGATTTTAATGAGATTGTGGCTGTTTTAACTTATTTTATACTCTATGTAAGCCATGAGAGTTATTTAATTGTGTGGAATAGATAGTAGAAGAATAAATAAAGGAATAAGCACATAAATGTTGATTTTTTGCAACATTAACTTTTTGTTTTGGAATCCAGGGAAAAAGGGTCCCAAATCTTTTTCCAAACCAAAAAAGAAAAATAAAGAAAAATTGTAAGGATAATCATGCAGAATGATTTGTACTGGGCTGTTTATGTGATCAATTACAAACTGACCTGGAAACTCATCAAGCTGAATTTATCCATTCTGTTTTCCAAAAGGTTTTCAAGAGAATCGAAATAGTGTGATAAAAGTAATAACAATGTGGGTGTTGTGGTTTGTAATCCAGAGTTAGAAAAAAAATGCCTTCTCAGTTAAGATATCCTTTTGGGAATTTTGTTCTTTCTGCATTCCTCTCCAGTGTTTTCTTTTTCATTTATTTTTAGCTAAGTTAGCATAGACTTACTGGTAGCAGGACTATTTAATTTGGATTGACCTATCTATAACTTTTTGATCAGATAGGTATTAATGCAGTTGACTTCTGGATGTTTTATTTTGCTGATGAGAATTCAAAAAGCAATCAGTGATTATGTATATATGAGATCTGTCATTTTCACTCAGTAAAGAAGCTAAAGTATATGCACAAATACTTTCATGAATGCCTTCTGCTGATCTCTGTCTGTGCTGGTGATGATCTCTGTCTGTCCTGGTGATGAAGAAATATTTATTCCCACTAACTTAAGGACTTGAAGCTTATGTTCATGCTGATTTGGCTTAATGAGCATGGTATTTCATAAAATTATTACATTTTAGAAACTGATTCGAAATGAGAGTCAGTCAGAGAATAGTTTAGGATGATGCTTCCTGCCTTTTCTCTAATACTTTATGAATAATAGAGGAGCTGTTATGAATACAGATGGAAGGATAGATGCCTACTGTAACTGCAAATCAACAACAGAGGTAAACTACAACAGATGATGCCAATAGAACATTCTGGTGGAATTCTAAAAGATACCCATGTTAGCACAAGATTTTTATCAATTACATACCACATACATAGTATATGTGGTAAGTATTTTCTTCCAAGCATGAAAGTGCCACAGGACAGAAATTTTATCTTGTGAGAATCCCAATGCATCTTCTCTCTTTTTCCTTTCTCTTTTTTCTCCTCATAATTTTTTTCTTTTCTTTTTCATTTCTTTCTGATGAAAAGCAACAGAAGATAGGCATAATTTCCTATCTTAAATTTCCTATCCTAAATATATCTCTATCTGTCTCTGTCTCTCTCTCTGTCTCTCTCTCTGTCTCTCTCTCTCTCTCCCTCCCTCTCTCCCTCTCCCTCTCTGTGATAGGTATATAGACAGATCGATAGATGATAGACAGATTAGATAGATGACAGACAGACAGACAGACAGACAGACAGACAGACAGACACATAGAGATGGAATAAAGCAGATATTTGGAAGGAACATAGGGATAATTCCAACTCTGCCATTTACTTAAATGGTAACTGTGATACTTCATTAAGTAAGAAAAAGGTAGAATTTTAAAAGAATCCCTCCACTAAGTGAAGAAAATATAGTTTTGTTAAAATATGGTTTTAACAAATTGTCTTCATAACATTATCATGCCCTATTATATGATACATTTATTTATGTATTTATTTATCAAATTTTTATACCGCCCATCTCACCTAACTCTGTACTGTTAACAAGCAATATAATAAAATGATATAAAAATGACAATATGATGGAATTATTCAACCCAAGTTATTTTTTACAGAGCTTCAATATACACAATACTATCTTAAACTCTGATATTTCAAGAACACTCATTTTTCATCTTCAAATAAAAATGAAACTCCACAAACCTCTGTGCTGAGTGACATTTAAAAAAATATCTTCAGTGATTGTAACAATTTAATTCAGGAAATCAAGTGGCAGCATGTCTGATCCATGGTGGTTCAGATTTATCAGAGTAGGAAACTGATAACTAACATTGTCTGTCTGTCTGTCTGTCTACCTACCTACCTACCTACCTATTTATCTATCTATCTAGCCATTGATTCCTCTTTGGCTTTTGATGTGAAAATAATTACTTTGTATTTAAAAAGCTCTCTAAAGGAACACTCAAAGACATCCCAAATTTCAATGTATCCTTATATGCTTGATCCGTATCTATCTATCTATCTATCTATCTATCTATCTATCTATCTATCTATCTATCTATCTATCTATCTATCTATCTATCTATCATTATCTATCATCTATCATTTATTTATCTGTCTTCATCTAATCTATCATCTATTTGTCTTTTTACATCTTTGCCTATACCTACACACAGTTACACATGCTTGATGGAATATTTTATTACATTCACTTAATAATGCCTAAAATAATGGTGTCTGCTCTGATTATAGCAGTTTCCTCATAGATAGTATGATTTCTCTATTTTCACTTCAACAGACAGGCAACTCCTACGTGATTTCACAATTAAATTTTATGAAATGATTACCAACTTCTTTGTAGCTATTTTGGGAATCCTTTTTAAGAATGCTTTATTATACAGAATTAGACGATGTATTAGATATTATAGGTGCTGCTGCACAATCATTCTCAGCATTCCACTTCATTAGGGATTCTGGGAGTTTAATTCAAAGAATCTGGTGTATCAGAGATTCCCCAACCATGGCTGTGCATTAATGATCTATATTAGAAAAACAAGTGAAATACTATACATGTTGCTATGACTATTTTGCAAGAAAGAAAGCTTGCAACTTTGCAGTGGGTGGATATGCTATAGCAAATGTAACATAGATGGAAGTCCTTTGTTCACCCTCTAGCCACCCCTCCAAGGCCAGTTCTTCCCTATATTAGAATCTGAGATGCCAGTAAAAAGCTGTGAATTAACTTTTCTCCATCCTGCCTTTCTGGCCATTGGATTTCTTGAAGTATTCAAGCTTAGAGGGCTCCAGAGGACAAGGTGGAATTGTTCTGCCCTGCATGTTTGGACAAGACCTGTTGAAATCAGTGTAATGTAAAATTACCATAGATTTAAGTGATCTGATCTGTGACCATATGAATCCTAGGCAATAAAACTCAATTAGAATAATAGACATTCATTTACAGCCCAATCCAATTTGGAAATAAGGCCCACTGTTGCAACTTATGTCCAGGCAGGTTCAACCCCTTCACGAGTTGTGAAAAAAAAATCATTTAATACTCATTTTAGAAATGCAGTTATATTTCTGGATTTCTTCACCATATACATCTGTATCCCGCCTTTCTTTTGAACATTTTAAAGTTCCTTCCCCAAATCCTGTAAAGCAGACCAGAATTGCAAATAAATTACTTGATGGAAAAAGAGACAGATTGTGATCTGTAAGTACAATCTCAAGTCATATTCCTAGCATAGGCATCAGTTTCCACAATGAGGAAATATCTGTTTTGATGTGATGCAAGAGCTCTGCTTCTCTGCTTCTTTGGCTCATGATGTACCACACCTCATGTAAGGAGCAAAGTTTGCCTTAAAGTTTCACAATACAGCTTTTTTCACTGGTCTCCCTCTTCTAGATTCCCATGCCTCAGACTCTTGATTCCTATTCTTCCCATATTTGTGAGAAGAATTTTTTTAATGTGACTGGCACTTATATGAAGAAACATCCAAATGTTTCTTCCAAACCTTCAATTCTCTAGACCAGGGGTAGGCAACCTTGGCTCTTTTATGACTCATGGACTTCAACTCCCAGAATTCCTGAGCCAGCATAGCTCTAGGCCATAAGGAATGACACTATAGGGTTGAGTTTTGGTATTCTTTTCCTCACAAATTATAGCATTTGGGTTTTTATTTTTATTTTAATTAAGAAAAAGAGAGATGGGCAACGTTGAGAAAACTATATAAACTTCAACAAGGTGTGGAGAAATAGATAGGAAGGGGGCTTTCTTGTCTCATAAATGATTGTAGGTCAATGAAAGTTATTGGCAGGCAATCAAATGCATTTGACAGAATACCTAATGAATTTACAAAATGCTCTGCCAAGAAAAGGGATGAGGACTGATGATTTGAAAAGGGCACGGCATTAGACATATTCAGCAAAGAATAAGGCTATCAGTAGCTGCTAGTTAGTTACGATGTCGAAATGGCACATTCACTACTGAAGGCAGCATGCTTCTGCCTTCTGTTCTTGTGGGATTTCCAGAGACTTTTGGTTGACTTATTGTAATAAAAGTGATTTGGAATTCTTTGTGTGCCCCAGAACCTCTTCTGCCTCAATATCAGCCCCATGATTTCCTATCAATTTGGAAATCCACGAAGTCTCCAGTGCAAGCTCAAAAAGCTTGTTTTTGAAAAGTCCCCTTCAAAAAAATTAATGAGGGAAAGCAAAAGAACACAAAATTCTGGGCTTGCTCACACGCAGTGTCTCCAACTATATATTATCTTCCTAGCTACCAAAGTTTTCATAACCCCAACCCCCACCCCCAAATTAACTACACCTCCTGGCCACCAATATATTGTCTGCAGCTGCATGCTGGAAGAGAAAGCTGAACCAAGTAAGTCTTTATTGTGTTCAAGCCTTTTTCGTTGTTGGTTCTTGAACATTTTTAGATGGGATTCAATTATCCAAAATGATGTTGCTAAGTGTGGCATTTGTTAAGAGAGTTTTGCCCCATTTTACGAATTTTCTTGCCACAGTTTTTAAGTGAATCACTGCAGTTGTTAAGTAAGTAACACAGTTATTAAGGGAATCTGGCTTCCCATTGACTTTGCTTGTCAGAAGGTCACAAAAAGTGATCACATGACTCCGGGATACTGCAACCGTCATAAATATGAGTCAGTTGACAAGCGTCTGGATTTTGATCATGTGACCATGGCGATACTGCAATGGTCATAAGTGTGAAAAATGGTCATAAGTGACTTTTTTCAGTGCCCTTGTAACTTCGAATGGTCATTTAAATGACCTATTGTAAGTCAAGGACCACTTGCATTCTCTTTCAGTCTAGCCTGCCTCCTAGGGTTGTTGTGGTAATGAAAATGTACACAAAGGGGTGCCATATATGACTGAGAAAAGGCAGAGTGCAGACTGATCTCCCATCTCTCTCCACAATTCATATATCATCCAGGACCCAGCCAAGCAGATCAGCACTGATAATGAGGAAGACATGAAGTTTAGAAAAGCAAGCAACTAAAATGCATTCTGAAAAATCTCGGTAATTAAACAATATTTTGAGGAAGATCCAGTCAACATTTTGCTGGTGAGTCTGAATGCATTTAAGCTGTCTTCCAGTGTACTGGGGTAATCTGCTACCCCATCTCTGGTTGCTAAAAATAAATAAAAATATTTATTTGGCCCTACAGAGGCCTGAGGCCTGAGGATGTAATGCTCATAAAAATTGTTAACATTGTTCAGGATCTGCAAAAGAAAATTTCAATATAAGATACTTCCTGGATTTTCTGGAAAATGTACCATCTACAGGTAACATCAGCTTCATTATTCTAAAACAAGGTGACACAAGGTATTCAAGTTACTCTTTGCACAGGGTGGATTAGAAATATTTTATACCTCCAATTGCATTGTACTTACATATTATGTCTAGGTGGGTTGTCAGAGCAATTTTCTCAACAGTCTAATGCCAAAAGTCAACCTGATGGAATTACATTATGAATAAAACTCTATAAAAGAACTTTTATTAATTTTTGGTACTAGGCTTCCTTGATAAAGCTGCTAACTTTCCAGTCTCTTTTTAACAATATTTAGAAGAAAATCATTCTGTATCTTTGTGGATCTACTGCATTAAATGGAAGACGTGGCAATGAGCCACTTTAAATTTGCAAGCACCATGTATTCATCTCTAAGAAGCTCATTTTCACTTCCATTACTTTCTGTTACTAGTGCACAAAATTAATTTTTGCTTTTATATACTCATTCAAATGCTAGCTACAGTGCTTTATCCAATAATAACATGAATTAAGGGTTTTCTATTGTAGGGAATGGAGGCTTTTCCTTATTAATGGCACTAAAGGCACTAAAAAAGTAACTAAAGCCATTTGCTCCTGCCTAAGCAATTGAGACATTTGACTAGGACCTGGCAGGAAAAGAAGAGACCCAAGTGTATGACAGCTATCGGTCTCCTAGTGTTTGACAGAGATATGCCATCTCTGATTTCCCTTAACTGAGGGAGTTCTTAGAGGAGGGGGTGATAGATAAATGTTGTGTCAGAACCTATCTTTGTAAAGAAACAAAGTGCTTTGTGCAACATGAGACCTTAATGAAAAGAAGTACATCACATTCACATCAGATCATTTTGCCTCCCTAGCCAAAAACTGAATCCCATGCTTCCTCACACAAGCTATTGGTACACAGGTTTACCCAGTGGTGGGATTCAGCCGGTTCGCATCACTTTGGCAGAACCAGTAGCTAATTTTTTATTGCCCAGGCCCAGAATGGACTTCCGGAAGCAGCATCCACACAGAGAACTGGTTGTTCACATATTTGAATCTCACCACTGGGTCTACCAAACTGGTTTCAAGTCCCATGGGAACAGTGCTTCATATTCTTCCTTTCCATACTTTATGAGGAGAAGCCACACAGTCTGTAGATGCCTGGAAGGTGATTATTCAGTGAAAGATTGCACACTTTCTCATTCCCCTTGGTCAAATCATAAATAAGGTAGGCGCAAAAACTGTGCACCCACTTAGCAAAATATTTTTGCTTTGAAAAAAGAAATCAAAGCCGATTCTATTGCATTAATCTGAAAACAATAGAAATGGTGGAGAATTTTTTTTTCAAACCAACAATATATGGGCTGCCATCAAGCCAAGTGACATTCTAGTTATTGACATTGGGGCTGAAATTGCCTGGAACAATTCCTACAGAGTTAAGAGGTGATTTTTAATTGCAAGAGAAGAGCTTCCAGCAATTGCCTTGTGTTTGCTAGTTGGTAGGATTAAACAATGTTTTATTCAAGTTATAGAATATTCAAATACAATGACAAGCTTCTGGTCACTTTCACTTTTTCAGTTCTCCCCATTTGTCTTGATGGCACAAATTAAGCCCTGCTCCATTTTTAATATATTAAATATATCTTTCCATTCTCAAATACAGAAAGAATAGATGAACACAATTTTATTTTATGATCTCATTGACACATCTATTCCTACCACTACTATACCTTCTTTCTTTTCCTAATGGCTCCGTAACAGGTATATTTGTTGAGAGGAAAGAGGAGAATCCTAAATACAAGCAACTTATTCTAATCTTATTTTTTTCAGCTGGCAAATGCTATCTTCAAGCATCCTAGATTTCAGTAAACACAGTGACCGCAAATGTAGGCAGGTCAAACATGAATGCAGGATAAAATTAATATGCCCAATGCTGCAATTCACTTCGCTACCCTTTAATCTTTAATTATAAGATTAACAAGAGTACATAACTTCAACAGAAGCAGACTGTGAATACTGAGGCACTTCCTGACTGCTGCTTCAATATATTTGGAAGGAGCTTGGTTTTCATTGTTAGCATGTTTTTTGTTTTTTGTTTGTTTGTTATACTTGGCTTCTGAACTACCTGCTTGCAGAGGTGTGCAAGGTTGTAATACATGATGACCAACTCAGATGTGCTGATAACCTCAGAAACTTTGACATTCAAACAATAAGGAAGAAGGCTGCTAAGGCAAGCCAAAATAAGGACATGTGGAGAGAAAAAAAAGAAAAAAGCTGATGGAGAAATATAAAGGCAGAAAGTTGTGGTTTTAGTTTATTATTTGTAGTAAGTTGTAGCTTGATCTGCTTTGCTCTGGGTGGCTAAAAATTTCTGATTTTTATGATTCCTGAATGGCTAGCAATTTCTAAGTGACTTACAAAAAAGCTGCTCTTTGACCAAAGAGAGAGTCAAGATGGAGGAGCAAATTATTAGAGATATATTTGAAAAAAATCTAAATAAAATACACCCGGTTTGTAGATCAGTTGTGCTCCAAGGATGAGAAAAAAAACCTTCTCAAACTACTTTAGAAATGCAAACATGTGTAGAAAGTTACAAACTACGAAGGCATCTTCACAAGCAATTGAAAATGCAGAGGAGTCAACAGCAATTTCGGAATATAAACCTGACACCAACTCTTATTATGATGGTTTAAATATAAATTTCTCAATACAACTGAAAGAAGAGCTTTAAGAAAATCCACAAGTTTGGACTTTTTCTTTAAGGACATTAACAAGGTTGAGAAATCCTTGAGAAAAAGGGAAGCTTATAACTACTTGATAAACTTTCCAGAGAAGAAAAAGATTTTACTCCATGAAGACAA
>NW_015387560.1:98153-101752 GCF_001527695.2 Protobothrops mucrosquamatus
CCTGACACCAACTCTTATTATGATGGTTTAAATATAAATTTCTCAATACAACTGAAAGAAGAGCTTTAAGAAAATCCACAAGTTTGGACTTTTTCTTTAAGGACATTAACAAGGTTGAGAAATCCTTGAGAAAAAGGGAAGCTTATAACTACTTGATAAACTTTCCAGAGAAGAAAAAGATTTTACTCCATGAAGACAAGCTGGAAAGAATGGCTTCCAGTTTAGATGTGCAGCGATGACACATGAAGACACATGAAGATGGGGCTCTGTCTTTCGTGTTTGGTTTCACCCTACTGGGGGACCCTGGAAAGGGTTGAAAGTTGCCCCATACAGGCGGCAAGCAAGGAGGGGATTCTCGTTGATCGGGGGTGGGTGGCAGCCCTCTTCTTTGATCCGAGGAAGCCCTCCAAACCGGCGGGGGAAAGACTGGCTGCATTCGCATAGCCAGTCCGAAGCTGCTGACAACAGAAGACAACAAGCATTACCAAACAACTTTACAGCAACGTATATGAAACTGGGTGAGACCTGATCCTTTCTTTATGATTTTAAGACCTCTTCCTGAAAATCTGCCCAAAGCACTTCCCCCGATAAAAGAGGGAAAGGGAATTTCTGCCCCATTCCCTCAGAAAAGAAAAGCAGTGAATTAATTACTTGGGGAAAGTGGCAAAACCTATAAGATTTATTTGGAATTAATATATACATACAGTTTGAAAAAATGGGGATTAAAAGTGTTTTTAAGACCTTTTTCTTAAAAAAAAAAGACTTGAAAAGTTTACAATATAAGTTTTGGATCTAAAAACTAGAAAACAGTGTTGATGACATCTAGTAGTGAATTACGACACTACAACTTATTTATGCCTAAAAGAAACCTGGCTCGAAGCACAGAACTAGATAAGATTTTGACTGGCCTTGGAAGCTTTTACTATTGAGAATTGCAGCTGAGAAAAAAGTAACAGGCTTGGGGGCTGCTTATCTGTGTGGCAGAGATGATAACAAATATTCTAAATTTGGCCTGTCTGAATTTTGAACATAAATACTGACTTTCAGAACTGTATTGTGGATTTATTTTCTTGTAGAAGAAACATATAGAACACTTTGGATTATAAATCTTGATTGTTAAATAAACTTAAATGGTTCTCTTTTTTTCTCCATGGACAGAAAGGGTATATTTCTTACTGGACAGAAAAAATTGAATTTTACTTATATCTGCTTAGGGGAGATTCAGGAATGGACAGTTGGTTGGATAAATTTATAAAGGATGTTTCATACTCAGCTTTAAATAATAAACCACCATCTTTAATATCTGCTCCCAGTAGCCTTAACTTGCCATATCACCAAGAAAATACTGATGAAACACAGAAAGAAATTCTCTCCATGTTGAAATTAATACAAAAAAACAATTACTTTAGCATGTGAGCAGGTTAAAAATAACACAAAGGAGATAAAAGAACAATTTTCTAATTTAAATCTACAATCCAGAAAATAGAAGGAAAATAGAGAATGCTGACATAAACATTGATGATCTAAAGGAAGAACTAATGACCAGACTCAGATAAATGAAAACTCAGAAGACACAATGATAATATTGGAAACGGAAAAGACATTTTACAAACCAAGGTTTCAGAACATACTGGATGACAAGGAAGTAGAGCTGATGGAATGGAAGATAAAGTCATTAACAGAACTGTGGGGAACTGGAGAAGGAGGGAGGCGGTTTAATGAATATCAACGGGCTAACTCTTCCAAAAACACTTTAACCAAATTGTTTCTCTTGTTTTAAATAATATATACAAAAATAGAGGACAATTTTTTTGATGATCCAAATGCACTGACTTGGAAAGTTAATTGGCAAAGAAAGAAAGCTAGAGTAAGATTGAAGGAAACAGAAGCTTTGACCTATTAGAGGGGATGCTATATTACTAATTAGAGGTTTGAATATGGTTAAGAATAGATTGTTAGAAATAGAAGTATTATTATAATTAGATAGTTAGGATTTGTAATCAGAATATTATATTATATGAAAAGGGAAACAAGAATATGCTAAGAACTTTGAATAAGGGATGCTTTTGGTTGCCCAAATATAACTTGTTTTGAAATTATAAATGATTGGGATACTTTGAACATGGATGGGAAATTAAAATTGAAAAAAGCAAAAATAGGATATGGATCAAATAAGTGAAAATTGAGTGCAAATGAAATTAAGTTATGCTTTGGTTAGAAAAGATATTTTAAACTGATATTATTAATATTATTATAAAAATGTAACAAATGTTGATATGTAATTGTATGTTTACTAACAATAATAAGAATTGTATTTGCTTAGTGCAGAAAAATGATTATTACCAGAAGAAGAGAGGATGTACTGGCGGGTGTAATATTGGACTTAGTTGGAAGAAGCTTATATGTACCACAGAATCACTAATGGACTCAGTCATCACGTTGTCTATTGAGCACTTGTTTGTGAAAATAGAAAATTAATAAAACATTTATTAAAAAAAGACAAGCTGGAAGGAGTGACTTAAACTTAACGAGTTAACTGGAACTAGGTTGATATTTGTAATTGAAAGAAAGTCTTAATCTAAAATTTGAAAATGTAACTTTTTTATATATAATGCTTAAGTAATTCCTAAAGTATGTAAAATATTATTGAAAATATATTTGAGAGTATCTGTGTTAAGAGAAAGTTAAAGAAAATGGTTATTAGATTAAAGAAAAAAATAGAGTTTTAAAAAGGATGTATACAAAAGAAAAAATATTCTATGAGGGTAGTTTGCAGGGAGGGACTTAAATTTAACATTGAATTTCAAAGTATGTATATTAAGAAGTTAAAAGAAAAAGATGTATTAGAAAGTTTTGATTTCAGAAATGTGATTAAAGAAAAGTTTAGCATTTTAAAGAAGGATGAAAGAAAAAGAGTATTTTTCCCTGTGAAGTCAAAGAATCTGAAAGAATATAGTGAACCTTGTTAATACAAATGGTGATAGTTTATAAAGATTATTAGGTGCAAATGGATATATATATTATTACCACAGCAAGAAAGATAAAGCAGAAATGGTTAAATTGATTATTTTATTCAAAGAGGATAAGTATGTTTTTCATTTGGATATTACTTCTGAATTTTGTGCTTGTGATGAAAAAAAATGAAACTTTGACTTTGGTTTTGTCTATTAGATAGATTTGTCATTATAAAAATGGGTAGTTATATATAATGTGTAAAAGCAAAAAGTTTGGCTGGAGTGTTTCTATCCTGTACTGTGCTAAAAAGAGTCGGAAGTCAATGCCTTTTTTTTCTTTTTTCCCTTGTACCTTGCATTTTTCTTTCCCCCTTTCTTTTTCCTTCCCCTAATTTCCTATTTCTATTTCTCTTTGTATTTTATATATAGATAAAACAATAAAAAGTCATATATATATATATATATATATATATATATATATATATATATATATATATATATATATATATATATATATATATGTGAGTCTTTGGTCATTCGGGTTTTCTCCCGTGTAAGATTAGAAGTATCATAGCGACGTTTCGATGAAATCACATTCATCATCATCAGGCTTGTGCTTTTAGCTTTGTGCTTCTCAGTGTAATA
>NW_015387560.1:102479-111393 GCF_001527695.2 Protobothrops mucrosquamatus
ATATATATATATATATATATATATATATATATATATATATATATATATATATATATATATATATATATATATATATATATATATATATATAACAAAGGACAGCTAATTTATAAGAAAAGAATAGTTATCTCATGAATTTGTTGAAGAACTCCCCCCCACCGTATACATTTTTTTTCCTATTATATATAATTTTAATGAAATTCTATTGTTTATTTGTTTGCTTTGTTAACCACCACAATCAATAAGCATTTCTGGCAGACAATGCTAATAAAAAATATAAAATCAGTACATGAAATAACAAGTGCAAAAAAAAATTGTTTTAGAACTGGAAAACCAATGGGCCTCTAGATAGCCTTGCAGTAAAATCTTTTTATTCCCAATTATTAGTATAAGATATTAAAAACTGAGAGATGGGGATCAAAAATATCCAGAAGTTCTTAACCCATTTGCAGCCTTAAGAGAAATATATTAACTATATAATAGAAGAAAATGCAGTATTATACCACAAGCTGTGCCTTCTAAATGTGTTGGGGATAATGGGCACTGGAGTCTAACAATTCTAGATAGGGTCATTTAGAAATGCTATTACATAACCTGTTCAGGATATACAGTATATATATATTTTTAACCTTATCCATTTCAAATGCACATCTCAATAGAAAGAAGATGGTTAAGTATCAAAAGGGTATTTAGAGCAGGGGTCTCCAATCCCAGTCCACGGCTCACTTCCAGGCCTTGAGCCATTTGGAACTGAGACATGGAAATGGTGGGTGAATGTGCACGTCCCCACTTGCGTGAGCAGCAGGCATGCTTGTCTACTGCTTGCACAAATAGATTTGCACATGCGTGTGCTTGCTCACCGCTCACATGAAATCATCCTCTCTCCCCTGGCCGGTCTGCAGAGCTGGAAAGATTGGGGGACTCTGATTTAGTGTGTTTTGGGGAGGGGATTGGGGCCTATGAGTCAGTCTTCACTCCTAATGACTACCTGGACTAGTCCCTGAAATTTTCTTGGCAAGATTTAGAGAAATGGTTTGCCACTGTTTCCTTTCCTGACCTCAGAGAGAGCAACTGGCACAAAGTCACCCAGCTGGGTTTGTGCCTAAGGAGAAACTCAAGCACACACACACCTAGCCTGGTGCCTTAACACTATATCAAACTGGCTGGCTCATCTCTAATTTAAAGATACAACCAAATAAAAATTATGATGTTAACCTCACTCTGAGGTTATCTCTTCTAATATACTCGGTATCTACAAGAGTGGAGAGTTCTCTATAATTGCTTCATCTCCTGGGGTTTGTACTGTTGTTTAATAAGCAATTCATCTTCTATTCATCACTTACTTGGAAGGCAGCATTATATTCTATAGCAGCTGCTAAATTGATTTAAGGGTAACAGAAGTGAAATAATGCTATTTTCTTTTTTTTAAAACACCCCTAAGTTGCAATGACACCAGATGATGCAAAATCCAGAGCATTCTGGGGTTATACACTAGTTTCCACAGGAAATTAGCTGTCAAAATACGTAATAACAAAACAATAATAATTTTATTATTTAGAATAAAAATAATTTTATAATTACTATAAGAAAGCAGGAATGACAATAGACAATAAAAAGAAGCAATGAAAACAATTGTGATTTCAAATAGCAACATAAATAAAGCATTTAATAATGGAAATGAATGTAATACAGAGATGGAAGGAAGGCATTGCAGTTCTGAGAATCCTGCTTGGTGACCCTTTAACAGAAAGGGTCTTTCAGTCCTTGACACAAAAGTCCATTCCTAACTATGTTGAGCTTCCAAAGTATAATGGGTTTTACAATTAAGCAGTTGCTACTGTTGCTAAAAGAAAACTGGAATCCAGAAATCCTTGCCAATTACTGCAAATCACCCAAAGTACTGTCAACAGATCCTGATTTAACTTCTGTCTATCCTTGATTATATATCATTTTAACTTGTTTTTTTCTGCATAGTTAAAAATATTGAGAAACAAAATCAACTTGCACATTTTTTAATTTATGCATTTTACAGTCTTTCTATTTTATTCAAGGCAGGATATAAATGCCACAAATAAAATTAAATGAAACGTATAAGCTCAAGAGGCTTCTCTAATAACTGATAAAATCTCTTTAGGCAGAACTTAAAAAGAGTCAGGGACAACAACTTTCATTTGAATTTATGTTAATTTTGTTATGAAAAATTTGGTTTCGTTAGATAACTGAAACACCGTGGAATTAAAAAAACAGTTATTCTTTTTAAAAATTCCTAACATACCTTTATGGTTATTAAACCTGTGAAGCATTATACAGTGAATATGAATAGTAAACTGATGGTGTGTGATAATTGATTCCTTTCTTAATAATAAGGGATGTAATGCTCTGTGGGTTTAATTCTTCACAAGAAGCTTAAGAGGCCGCACTGGGAACTGTTTTCCACATTTATCTTGGCTCTGTTTGAATAGATTTCCATTGCTAAACACTTGCATTCACCTGTTTTTTGAGATTATGATCAGCTGTATCTTATGAAAACTGTCTTTAATGTAGAAATTTACTATAATCTGTAATAAAACTAGTTTTATTCATGTGACACAGACTTTTTTCCTAGGCCTGTGTGCTTTATGAAGGTAATCCACTCTGTTGTTTCCACAAAGGATCAAGGCACTGCTAATCCAATTCAATGATCTGCTTTAATTCAATAAACAATACATTTGCTTATGTATGAAAATACTTCTGCATGTTCAGAAGCCACTGCTATTAGCACAATGCATGGCAGCTGTTCCATCCTATAGATACACAGAGTCTCTGTACTTCACAGCATCTCTTCAAAAGGGTATGTGATGAGCTGCAATCAAATTAATTGCCAGCAAATTGCAGTGTGTCCTCCATGAAGGGTTGATATGTTGTGGAGCATTCTTGGGAATGTGCCTAATCATATTGCTGGTTTACCTGATTCTAAATTGGCATGAAAGCTTACATTAAAGTGTACTAATATAACTGTGGGTTCCTGAGGAGGCTGATAGCATTGGGCAAGGAAAGCTCTTAAAAGTACTTATCTGTCTTTGCAGTTCTCCTTAGTGAAGAACTCCAGCTGAGTTTCTGAAGGGAGTTAGCAAGTTATATTTCCAAAATACTTTCCTACTTGTATGTTGAAGTGATTATCCTGAAATGGGACAGCAGAGTCCTTCTGAGATCCATTCCATCCAGGAGAACAGCCACACCATGATTTGAATCTCAGGAGTGACTGGAGGGATGCAGGTCACCTGCATCATCTCCCTTGGTCCCTCTCTTGTTTTCTTTCATTCTCAGCAGGATGCAGGCTAGTGAAGTGCTGTTTTTGAGGGAACAAGCTGTTGCATCTCTGGAGATGGCCTATCCAGAACTAAGTCTTCAGCATCAACTTTACCCCTTTTAGGTGTGTGGAGGGATTCCAGTTTTATCATCCCAAATGGATTGACTGGAAGTGATGGGAAATAATCTCTCCAGCTTTCAGAGGGCAGTGAAAAAGCTCCATTCAACTGCAGAAAGCTTAATTCTTCCATTTGATATCTATCTAAATGTTAGTAGCAGTCCTTGGGTTATGATAGCAATTGGGACCAGGATTGCCATCGCTAAATAATGCAGTTGTAAAACATAATATCATGTGACCCCATCACTTAGCAATGACAATGATAATGACAGAAAACTCTCATGTCCACAAGATACATTAAGCAGGAAGTGGTAAAGAGTCCCAGGTGCTGTGGAGGGTTGGGGAGACCCAACTGTGATGAGTCCCCTGGACGATTCCCCGGATGCCTCTCCAGATGCTATTTCTGAGGAGAAGGATCCAGCAGCCAAGAGTTACAAGCAGAAGTGGAAGGACCAAACACAGGGGAGCAATCAGACAAGCAGCCGACTGAGCTAGAGACAGGAGAGACAGAGCTGCAGCTGGCTTTGGATGGAGAGGACACAGAGCTCCAGCTGGTCAGTGGACATGAAGAACTACCTCCTTCTCCAGATTTGAGAGCATATAGGGCTGAGAGGAGGCAAGCACAAAGGTCAGCCAGATTACTCATAAGGAGGAAGCCTCACCCCTCTTGATGAGTTGCACCAGGAAGCAATTATTTAGTTCAGCAAGGGGAGTGAAATGATGCTGGGAACAATATGTCCATTTCCTTGCTGTGAGTTCTTGCCTTGCTCTTACCTTGTGGATTTGCCTTTGCCTTGAGGACTTGCTTTTGCCTAGTGGATTGGCTTGCCTTTGCCTTTGAGGACTAGTGTTGGCTTCTTGTGAGTAGCCTGAGGAACCCATTGGGGTTAAGCTGGTGCTGGCACAAGGGAATACTAATCCAGGCTTGGAAGCCTTAATAAAGATTCCTAACTTCTGTGGTGTGTGAGTGTGTGAGTGTGAGCAGAACAGCACACCAGCACAGGCTGTATGCAAGTTGGGGGAGGCTGGGAGAGGGGGGGTTGCAGCACTGCAAAAGTTCAATAAAGCTATAGGATGGAAGGCATGGTGCCAGACAAATGCAGGAAAGCCAGGGGACTTACTGGAACAATTTGCTGGCTTCCTCGTTGACTTTGCTTGTGGGAAACTGGCAGGGAAGGTCACAAATGGTGATGAAATTACTACATTCCTCTGCACCATCATAATCATGAGCATGGGATCCAAATGTCCAGATTACAATCATGTGTTGCAATGATGACAATTCCAAGGATTGGTTATACATCAATATTTCAACACCATTGTAACAATGAATGGTCACTATGAATGTAAGCTAGAGGACTACCTATATAATATCATGCTGGGGATTACACAAAAGTGTTACTGTATTTTAGAGAGTTATTGTACCATAAAGTTTGAGAAGCCCTATTTTAGTCCAATTTATTTATTGGACTAATTTATTTATTTCAATCTCTTTATTTCTACCCTGGCATTGTCCCTCAAAGCTGTCAGACTCTCAACAGGTTTGCAAAAAAATGGTGCTATGGTACCTAGAGGGCAAAATGCAATTTATCTTTGATATGGTTAATTCCTTTACTACTCTGCAGAATCTAGCATGTCTTCAAAATCAGCTTGTTGAAAGTTCTGGATTCTTTTATATTCTATTGGAGGCAGAGGGATTATAGAGAGGAAGAGACACAAACATAATCTTGTGAAAGAAATCAACATCTGTTGAGAGACGTCGATAGCCTATGCCACCATCACTTTTGAGAAGGGAAAAAGTTGAGAGTGTGATTGTCAAAGTGCTCTCATTCATATTTTTAAGTTTCTGGAAGCCTATATAGTGGCTTTACTCTTCTACAAATAGAGGTGCTGATAATATGCTATTATTCAAACATGAAGCCAGGGGAGATCGAATCAGCAGAACTGTACTGTTTCTGGGATGATTCATTATGACTACTGATGAGGTAATCATAAGCACTTATCAATAACAATACATTCTTTCAATAGCACTAGTTGCTTCACATAAATGGCTAATTAAAAAAGAAAGAAGAAGATTGACAGATATTTGGAAGACTGAACAATTACTCTGTTCTTAGCATGCAGTCACATCTTGGGATTAATGGAGACATTTTGCCTTATATTATTTTCAAAGCTCAACTAAGGAGATGTAAGGCTTTCCCCCCAAATCAAGTTCAAGTGCTATCTACCAGACCTTCAGCCAGCAGAAAGATACACTATCGTAAATTATGTTACCCTTTGCCAATTCCAACCTCACTTTAGTTGTAAGGCTGAAGAATGGACTGTACTAATTTACTAAAAAAAAAAAGAATATGATTACCTGCTGGACAGAAAAGCAAGTATCATTCATGCTCCTTAATGAGGAGTAGTGTGAGATGAAATGAGTTTAGATATATAGGATCTCGGTTGGATTGTCTCTACACAACCTTTCTCCTTTCATGGAACCCGTTTCTCCCCATGATGTATGGAGTAGCTGAGGATGTTGAAATGAGAGAAGAGACATCTAGATCAGGGGTCTTCAAACTTGGCCCTTTTATGACTTGTGGACTTCTGGGAGTTGAAGTCCACAAGTCATAAAAGGGCCAAGTTTGAAGACCCCTGATCTAGAGAGTTGCTGATGCTCTACTGGGAACTCAACTCAACCAGACACAAGTTAGAGCCATGATTAAGGCAGTAAGGGTGTGAAACACCAGTACTTCTCTGTCCTTACTGTATCTGTTTCAATGACATGATCCCTCTTGGGTAGAAGGGTCTTGGAGAACCCTTTGCAGGGCCATGTGAAAGAATTTGCTCAGCCTCTGTCAAACAAAGTCACCCAAATTTGCTCATGGTTGGAGATTGGCCTTGTTGTGGTTCCAGAGAAAGCTGCATTGCTTACTAGTTCATTTTCAGGCGTGGTTTTAACCTTTGTTGGGTTTGAACTTTAAAGCCCTGCATGGCATGGGACTGGGTTGAGGGATTGCCTTTCCTCAATTATGTCTTCCTGTCCCACTAGATCTAGTAGAGAGGTCATGTTGTGGAGGTCATGTTGTGCATTCTATCATTTAAGGAGATACATTTGGGAGGCCCTAAGTGGTGAGCCTTCTTAGCTGTACCTCCCGCATTGTGAAATATCCTCCCTCCCCTGAGATTAGGCTGGCATCATTGCTCTTGGTTTTCTGAAGGTCCTCAAAACGTAGTTGTGCTCTTGGGCCTGGAGACCCCAGAGAGTGGCAAATTAGTGAAGTGGCACTGTTATTATTAACATCCTTTGGAATATTATTTCATGAGGAGGATGTTTTATATTTTTTAATGTTTGTAATAATAATAGTTGCTGTTATTTATGAATTATTGTTTTTAAGCTTTATTGTATGTTGCCCAGAGTCGGTTGTATTGTGAGGTGTGGAGCTATACAGGTAGTTCTCAACTTACAACAGTTCATTTAGTGTCCATTCAAAGTTATAATGGCATTGAAAAAAGTAACTTATGACCATTTTTTCACACTCATGACCATTGCAGCATTCCCTGTGGTCATGTGATCAAAATTCAGAAACTTGGCAACTGTCTCATATAAATGACAGGTTCAGTGTCCCAAGATCATGTGATCACCTTTTGCAACCTTCTGTCAAGCAATGGGGAAGCCAGATTCACTTAACAACTATGTTAATAATGTAACACCTGTAGTGATTCACTTAACAACTGTGACAAGAAAAGTCATAAAATGGGGCAAAATTTACTTAGGAACCTCACTTAGCAATAGAAATTTTGGACTCAATTGTGGTCATAAGTAGAAGACTACCTATATAAATTTGAAAAACCAAACAAATAATTTTGCCTTGAATAACAGGCTTAGCTGCCTCTCATGCTTCCTGACTAACATTGGTAACTCAGTTGTTAAACAAAGCAGTTGCTAAGTGAAATTGACAATGCTTATGATCTTACTTTTTTTCTTCATTGTACAGACCTCTGAAAATCATAAAGATGAGGATCATTACATCACCATTAAAACTGTGAACAGTTGCTAAAGAAGGCAGTCACTAAACAAGGACCACCTTGTCTGTCTTTCCTAGTAATTGTTGAGCATTGTTATATCTGCAGTCTGTAACAAGCCATCTCAAATGCTACCTTTATTTGGTGGGTATAAATATTCCATATCAGTAAGAAAAGCACAAATACTGTTTGGATCCTGAGACCAAATGATTATCAGCTGGCCCTATCGAGGTATCTCTCTATAAAAATCCAGACTATGTGATGAGTGACTGCTTCACAGCTATCCACTACCTCTGTTCCAGAGCACACCTGTCAATTCTGTTTTTCAGTTTCTCATTCTTTAAAAAATATCAAGTTTAAAATTTGGAATATTTTTTTTTAAAAAATGTGCACTATATCTATATCTATATCATCTATATCTATATCTATATCTATATCTATATCTATATCTATATCTATATCCCTAATAACTACAGCAGGGTTTATAAGAAAACTCCCCACCCCCAACACTCACTCTGACGATGCTGGCAGTGGACCAGCAAAAGCTAAGGTTGTTTTAGATTTGTAAATAGTTGTTTTGTTGTTTCTCACTGTTTTAACAATAAACAGCTGGTTTATATAATATATATATATATATATATATATATATATATATATATATATATATATATATATATATATATATATATATATATATATATATATATATATATATATTTCAAAATTTGGATACTGTATATACTGTATATGTGTGTGTGTGTGTGTGTATGTATGTATATATATATATATATCTTCTTATGTATTCATTTTAGTACACCTTTGCGTAACGTTCACACATTTTGTAAACAACTTTACTAAATGTTTCTTTCCTGTACATTTCTGGGAACATATGCATTTTAAAGACTTTCCCCTAGTATACATTTTTGGTTATTAACTGCCGGTGAACTGATTTGTAAAACTGGCAGAACTGCAGACATTAAATAACTTGAATCTGCATTTTATTTCAAAAGGCAAAATTAGTTCAACTCGTGTTGAAATAGAGATGAAATGAATTACCCACTTCTACATGTACTTTCATGTAAAGATACTGTGATGTGTGTATCTCCAAACATTAGGAATCCACAACCGTGATTCTGCACCTGCTGTGTTTTATAATAACTTGACCTTGCAGGACTTTCCCTTCCCATAAAAGCCCAGGTTGCATTTTGGTTTATACTGAGACCTCGCAAAAGGCACATAATGATTTTTCCCCTCATGTGAGCAAAGAAGCTTGATTATCTTGCTAAGCTATAATGATAGCTTTTCCACTTTCCATATTTTTTCAAGCAGAGATGTTAAAATGCTATTTGGCTCTGGCCATGATATGGAAATTATTATAATTAAAAATAATAAACTCATTATCAACACCTGTGGTGAATGCAGCATGTGCATATGCCTATCTCACTAGCTGGAGATAAATGACACTTTATGGTTTTGGCTGAAAGAGGGGAAAAATCAGATATA
>NW_015387560.1:112361-119371 GCF_001527695.2 Protobothrops mucrosquamatus
ATTTTCTGAGATTGTGGATTTGGGGTTTTCATGAGCTGTAAGCCATAATCATCACAGTTATGACACATCACGGCTTGAACTATCTTGCTTTGCATGTAATGAGTCTATCTCATATATTAGGTTCACCTTTTAAGTTGCATTACTGAAATAAATGAACTTTTGCACGATATTCTAATTTTTCGAGTTTCACCTGTATAACCTATGTGAAGAAAAACTTTTTTCTTAGTTATCTTTTTGTTCTTACACAAAGCATCACAGATTTTCTACATATTCTGATTTCTTTAAACAGCCTGCTATTTATTCTACTTTTTGATTGTTTTACAATATTTTGAACCAAATAGATAAGCCATACCTTGATTTTCATTCCTTTCTTCCTATTCTTTTGATTGTGTTACATTTTTGTAATATGCCATTCAAATGGACAATAAGAAGATTGACCTGCAAGTGAATGTTGTTATTTGTTTTGCTTATTTTAACCACCAAGGTGTTAAAATGATTTTATTCTGAAAAGTAATAAGTCTGCCATTAAAATCAAACTTCTTGATGGTGCTAATGTAAGCACATTGATGGCACTATAGTATACATTATGATAGCGGTATTCCAAGCCACCCCCATTTAACTTTCCATTTGTTTTTATTTTTTCATTAAGAAGAAGGGGGAAAAGCAGGAAAACCAAAGTGTAATATTTTCCACACATCATACCTGGGAAAGTCACCACTTAATGGGGTTCCAACGGCCAAATTTGATTAAATACTTCTATATAGTTTCTTTCAAAAATAATAATTTTGCCCTAGCCATTATGGGAATGTTCATGAAGTTAAATAAGTTCCCTGAGAAGTTCTACAATGAAGTCTTGAAATAAACCCAGCTTTGTGGTTGTCTCGGCCAACACAAAAGCGGTAAGCATTTTTATGACTATCAGAAATATCCATTAAGGATTTTCAGATTATCGGCGCAGGGATGTTCTTTAGGCTCCCAATCCCAACTATTTGTCTCCAAGCATCTTCCAAAGCAGAATCCAATCTGGGTCGGAAGTTTAGTCTTCCGAGATTTTGGACTTGTTCTGGAGCCCATCCTCAGAGAACTTCTCTCTCTCACCACAGTGTGTTCCATAGCATTCAAAAGTCTCTGCTTTGGACCAAGGCAATTCAGTCATGTCTGAGTGGGAGGAAGCTACTTCACTGTGAGTCTTCTGGCTTTAACTTTATTAGCCAATTAGATACAGTGGTACCTCAGTACTCATTGTTAATTGGTTCCAGAAGGTGTGATGATTACCAAAAACAGTGAGTACCAAATATTTTTTTCCCATAAGGAATAATGTGATGAATTACAAGGTAGCCAACACCAACATGTTCTAGCTTGTGTTTTGAGTACCAAACAAACTATGAGTACTGGAACAAAATTTTTGTATCAAAATGTATTGAGTACCAAATTTGATGAGTTTCAAAGCAGTTGAGAACCAAGATACTACAGTACTTTCGAAATGCATGATTGGCTGGAATATGACGTGAGTACCAAATATTTTTTTCCCATAAGGAATAATGTGATGAGTTACAAGGTAGCCAACACCAACATGTTCTAGCTTGTGTGTTGAGTACCAAACAAACTATGAGTACTGGAACAAAAATTTTGTATCAAAATGTATTGAGTACCAAATTTGATGAGTTTCAAAGCAGTTGAGAACTACAGTACTTTCAAAACACATGATTGGCTGGAATATGACATGAAAAATGAAGATGCAAAGAACAAAATAGCAATTAAGTAACAGCAGATCAAACTGGGTAGGAAGAGAGTAGGGGAACATAGCATCAATATTCTGATAGTAGGTAAATATTTTTATTTATCATATTTATTTATCAAATTTCTGCACTGTCCATTTCATCGGTGACTCTGGGAAGTTTACAATAAAAACATACAGAAGTATAAAAAGCACAGTTATAAAATAGAAATAAAGACAGAATTAAGAACAAAGTTAAAATAAAGATGTTAAAAATACTTTGTATGCTATTTCCAGGTTTCTTTCTTAGATCACATTGGAAGTATCTTTCTTTTCTCAAGGAGATTTGTAAAGTGGGGAAAAATTCTTAGGTCCATAAACTGTCAGAAAGAGAGAAATTGATGAATGTCACCTTGGAGGACAAGAAAAGCTGAGCCAACTTTTCAGGTGGAGAGTGCCTATAATTATTTACATTACCATTTGTATCAATCTGACACCTCACATTTCAGGTAGTAGGAATGTAATTACCCTTGACTTTTCTTTAGATCTACTAACAGGACTATAATTTGAATTCTGTCTCAAAAAGAAGTTTCTTAATTTTTTTAGATAGCCTCTCTCCCTGGAGTGTGTCCCAGGAATTGTAAGATTTTTCAGGGCGCCCCTTTGCATGACAGCATGAGCGAGTCCACCCTTGGAGAGAAAAAATTGAAATATCTCCTATAAAAGACAGTGGACACATTTGCCTGCAGAGCTCTTTAATGGAATAAGAAGGTGGGGAGGAGAGAATGAGTGGAATATCTGGATCTGCAGCATCAGAATCTCTCATGGTTTCTGCCCATCCAGTAAGACTGGTCAGAATCAATGCACTGCAGGTCACATCTATTAAAGAATGTCATCTACTTAGAGCCAAAAAATGTGACTTCTCTATCATAGCACCTGCCACCTGGAATAGGATTTCTGCACACCCCAAATCAGATTTACATGGCTCCTAATCCTAATGGTGCCCTTCCTTCCTTCCTTCCTTCCTTCCTTCCTTCCTTCCTTCCTTCCTTCCTTCCTTCCTTCCACTTTTTTCAGAAGTGGTTTGCTATTGCCTCTTTTCTAGGGCTGAGAGAAAGTGACTTCAAGGTCACCCAGCTAGTTTTATGTCTAAGGAAGGACTAAAATTCGCAGTCTCCTAGTCTCTAGGCTGATGCCTTAACCTTTAGAACAGGAGTCTTCAAACTTGGCCCTTTTATGACTTGTGGACTTCAACTCCCAGAGTCCCTCAGCCAGGCACTCTGGCTGAGGAATTCTGGGAATTGAACTCCACAAGTCATAAAAGTTTGAAGACCCCTGCTTTAGACCAAACTGGCTGTTAATGATGTTCTAGAACCCTTTAAAAACCTGAGTTTTCCCCAGGCTTTGAAATAAAGTAATTTTGAGATCCTTTTGAGTACATTGTAGTTTGTCATGTCCATATCCAGTTTCTTTTGTCTTTTACTGTTTTTTACCTTTTAAGAATGTAAGAATCATTGTCAGGCAGCCTTTAATGATTTTTTCCCCATTTCCTAAGCACATCTCTACAATGGAAGAGCCTAACCAGATTAAGAAGTGGAATTACTTACCTTCTCCCCATTAAAATAGAAAGGAAAAAATGTTTTATATTATGCTTCCCCCAAACAGAAATAGAAAAAAAAACCTCTTTCCACCTTCCTCCATGCTGGCTTAAGCAAAAACAGCAATTATTGCATTCATGTACTTCTCCCCCACCCATCAAAAAACATAACTTCTGCATAGACACTTGCAATGAGTAAGTCTCAGTGAACTATGTGAAAAGCAATAAAGAAATTTATGATTGCCCTGCTCAGCTGGCCAGTTGGCATACATTAGGTACACTGCTGCTCTTGCTCGGCTTTCTTTTTCTACATGACAGTGTTATGTTTACTCTGCTAATCTTGCCAAGATGTTTTTATTTATTTTATTTTGTCCTTCTTGGCAGAATTCTTTTGCCCCAAATCACTTAATGAATGCCATAAATATGATGGGTGACAATTTTTACTTGGCACACTTCTGTAGCAGAAAGAAACAAACTGTTCACTCTGCCCATTTTCTCCTGTATTTTATTACATAATCTTTTTCTCTCCCTTTCCTTCATAATAGGCTTAAAACCTTCAAGACTCTTTATCTCTTTTCATGCACAGTACAGTTATTTCTGCTTAGAATTCAATAATATTGTATAATTATAATGAATCTGTATTCACTCAAGCAAATAGTGTTAGATATTATTATAGGGTAAAAGTTACTCAGGAGTACCACTGTCTTCTTCTCACATACTTTTGCACAGCTTTCATTTATTTATTAACAAAAATGATTATAAAATGTTTTTATCCTCCTCTTTGACTGAAAAAGCTCCTGGGGAGTTTATACATCAATCATTATAATCCTGGCCAATATTCTTACAATACAGAAGATGACATAAAAGGAAACAGATGGGAAGGAGAGAAAAAAAGCTCAGACATCAATTCTTAATGTTACAAAATTCTTAATAACGATGAGCCGGTATGGATATACTATAGGGAGAGAAGGAAATCAAAGGCAGCTAGTCTTTAGTTTTGTTCATGGAATAATCCTGTTTTCCAATTCTCAGTCTTGCAGGCTGGCAGAGACCGCTTTAAATTCAGCTTTATTATCTGCAGTAAGCTCTTTATTCCTGGTAGTACTGTAGATAGAAGTTTCTATTCTTGGCATTTGAATCTGAGGTCCAGGTAGCTTTCCATGAGAAAATTCTGTGTTTGTTGAGTCTTGGCAAAACAGGTTTTTCTTTCTCAGTAAAAGACAGAAGAGAGGAAAGGAGAATGTTGACAGTCTTAAGCAAGACAAGAAGTAGTTGTTGGAAGATCATTAAAGAGAGATTCAAGATAGAACTAAGGAGAAATTTCTTGACCCTGAGAACAATTAATCAGTGGAACAGCTTGCCTATAGACGTGGATGCTCCATCAGTGAAGATTTTCAGGAAGAGATTGGACAACTGTTTGTCCAGAATGGTGTAAGGTCTCCTGCATGAGCAACACGTTGGACTCGAAGACCTCCAAAGATCCTTCTAACCATATTAGTCTATTTTATATGTTCTAAGCTCCTAGTGAAGTCAGAGCTACCCCTCTATGTCAACAGGTGAGGTCAAATCAAAATGGGACTTATTTTCTTTAACCACAGTATCTGAAAGCAAATGTGCCCAGATGAAAGAGTTTTTTTAAAAAAAATCTGCCTGTTTAGTGACAAATCAGAACATTGTTTTTAAAAAAGGCATCCCACCTGCTGAAGTGGCTGGTGTACTGTGACTCCTTCTTCTAGGTCAGGAGTAGACAACCTTGGCTCTTTTATGACTCGTGGACTTCAACTCCCAGAATTCCCAATTTCTGGGGGTTGAAGTCCATGAGTCATAAAAGAGCCAAGGTTGCCTACCCCTGTTCTAGGTCATGAGATTGGACAGGTGCAGCGGTCTGAAACAAGACCTGCTTTGAGAGGCCATATGTAATATAGGCAGAGGTTTCTCTCTCAAAGCATCTCATCAGAGAACACCCTGAGATTTTATTAGAAAAGGTTTCCCCTATCCTGTCGTTTCCAACTCTAGGGGCAGTGCTCATCTCCGTTTCTTAGCCGAAGGAGCCAGTGTTGTCCGGAGATGTTTCCATGGACATATAGCCAGCATGACTATATGCCGAGGCTCAAGGAATGCTGTTACCTTCCCATCAAAGTGGTACCTATTTATCTACTCGCATTTACACACTTTCAAACTGCTAGGTTGTCAGGAGCTGGGGCAAGTGATGGAAGCTCACTCTGTCATGTGACATTCTGGTCTAAACCCAGGCTGTCAGCTTTCCAATTGACAAGCTCATCATCTTGAGCCATCATACCTCCCTGGCCTAGCAATAAAAAATATACAACAATTTCCTTGGATTGTTTTGCCATCTGATATGTTTCCTAAAGAAAGCTAAATGCACTCATTTAATTTCCCACATTTTTAACCACATATGTTTGGACTAGAAATCTGAAGCCCATGATCTGACAGATTAAATCAAATCTGGCAGTATGGTAACTGGCAAGTCACTATTTAAAGTCATCTTCTGCTAGGTGAGTTGCCAGTACCAAGAAGAGAGGTCAAAGGCCTTGAAGTTGTGTCTGGGTACTGAACCTTAGACTAAAAACTGATAAGCACATAGATTATCTTTTCATAGTCTTTCTTGGTATACTGTATACTGAGACATATCATCTTTCTATTACAATTATAGTTAATATAGTAAATACAGATATTATTGAATTACAATTATTTTTAAATATCCAGACTTATTTATCAATTAAGATATGCACAGCAGATTGCTTTTTTGTCCTTCTTTTGGTGTCAGCAGTGTGGTACAGCTGCAAAGAAAAACGACAGTATAAGCTGCAGGAAGATAAATTTCAAACTAATGAGAAATAATTACTGCATAATATTGTCCTTTGCTCAGACTCTACCTCAAGTATTGTGTGCAGTTTTAAGTACACACCTTAAGAATGACTGGGGAAAAAAACTTAAAAAGTTGAAGAGAAAGGCGGTGAAGATACTTTGGGAGCTAGGAAGTAAGACTTACAAGGAGACTGAAGAGGCTGGATACTATATTTTTAGCCTTTAGAAAAAAAATGATTGGTGGGAGATTGTAGTAGTGGCTGTCAAGTACCTGAGACGATATCACAGAAAAGGTCATTCATTCCAGAATTCAGAAGGCAAAATAATGGATTTAACTTACAGGAAATCAGATTCCAGTTTAATGTTAGGAGAAACCTCTGACTTGTAAGAGCAGTTGAATGTGGTAGATGTTCAAATAGAGAGACTTCCGGTGGCAGGCGACTTCGTCGGACGCAGCTGATTGCTGCCTCCCGCCTGTTTCAGCGTAAAAGCCGTTTTGACAGTCAGCATCACCTGTCAAACGGCTTGATACCTTTCCCCTGGGCATAAGGGGATAGGTGAGCTGCCCGGGGTAGGAGTTGAGTTCCCGAGTCGTCCCTTGTGGACGATGTAGGTTAGAACTCCTCCGGAGCCCCGAGGATTCTCCGCGATCCAGGACGCCTTCGCTCTGGCGAAGCTAGAAGCCGCCGCCACTGCTGCAACTTAAATTGAACTGTGAGTTTTTCGTAAGCAGACGAACCGACCCTGGAAGTTTGCTTTTTATCTTGGACTTTGCTCTAACTTGGATAATAAGTTCTTCCCTATACTTGAGGTGGATTGAGTGAAAGTGAACTTAAAATGGCGACGGATTGATACTTTTCAGCAAGA